>NC_090930.1:553492712-553768619 GCF_040938575.1 Ambystoma mexicanum | reverse complement strand
AGTGAATACTGATAGGAAACAATGTCTGCTCAGACTGACAGTGGGAGCTCCCCGATTACGTTGCAACAGTCTATATGGGGCAGCTATATGGGCAGGAAACATTGAATATTGGATGCCGGTAGGGATGGGACTGGGAACCAAAGGAGGCCCTGGAAATAATTTTCAAAATGGCCCCATATCATATCACACATTTTGAGCAAGCCCCACCCTTTTCCCATGAGAACATTTGAAAATAAAATAGATAACCACACAAAAGAGGCTCAAGTGCAGAACTCTGCAGATTCTGGATAATCTGCAGAGTTCCCGCAAATCAGTCCACCCCTAGATGCTGGAGTCTAAACTCCTGAAGCATCAGTGAAAGATGTATAGGGAGACACATGAAAGTCACCCATCAAGCATCTGCAAAGAAAGATATTGCTACATTCTATTGTCTGTTGATTCAGAAAACATAAATCCTCAATCATGTGACCAGAAAAAGTACAGTGCCAGATTGTTATACGTGGCACAATGCTGCATTTCCATTTTCATGCTTTTAAATTTATAAAGTACCCTTATGTGGTTTCATAGTGAAGTTAGGAGCCAAATGCTTGATTACAAATCCAGGCCGCAGGTCTATGCTTAAGAAATGCAAAGGCTCAACTCCAAAGGAATTGAGTTCCAGAGGCAGGACACCAGCATTGAGAAGGGGCTCCCCTACTTACAAACTAAATTGTATTTAGGAACAGTAGGAAGATTTAGACGGAAGGAATGCAACGTCCTAGAACGTGATTAGGAATGCTGGAACAGCAATGCGGACATTCAAAAGAGTACAAAGCATAGGAATTTAAACTGGATCTGCTGTGTAACAGGAAGCCAATGAACAGGGATAAGGAATGTTGTAATATGAGTAGTGTGGCAAAGCCCAAAAAAAAGGTGAGTCTCAGTGTGCTGCAGCAAATGAAGATGCCTCTACATAGTAAGATGAAGACTAAAATACAGACAATTTGAACTCTGGAATTAAGGTTGGTCATGCCACCACCAGAGCAGAGAGAGACAGAAAAAAGGGAGAAGTCTGCTGAAGCAGGTGAAGGTAGAACCCGCATGAGGAAGGGACCTGGTCAATCTGAGGGTTCAAACTAAAAAAGAGTTGTCAAGTGTTTGGACTAGGACACCCTCCCCCGCCCCCCCAAGAGTAGAGGGGCATACACATAGGAAACCAGTAATCGACAGGACCAACAAAAACATTAACCTTGGTTTATGTCTGAATTCAGCATTACAAAAACTGTAGTTCATACCAGTGGGTATAGCGACATACAATAATGAATTTGGGCAGACGTTACACCCAGGATTCCTGTCAAAAGGAACGAGGAGCTGCGCGTCAACAGCTTAAGTACTGAAAGTGAAACTAAGTGAGAAAACAAGAGAGGCAAGTAGCTGAATATAAAATGTAAAGCAAAAAGGGGGAGATTAGCTTCTAGAGGGTAAAGGGGAGGAAGAAAAAGAAAGGAAGTGAGTGCCTTGCGGTCCAGCCATAAAGGAATGAAGAGTACTGTCCCAACCATACCATGGAGCGGAGTCTGCTAAAAAAGTAGGGTGCCATGCTCAACTGAGTGAAACACACAGACAGATCGAGAAGGCATTTTGCGTACAAACGGTTTTAACAAAAATAAAGTTACGTTTAATTTTTATTTTCCTTTAACCAGGCTCATTTCATCCAGTCTGACACACCTAGGAGAGTGCAGTTAAAAAAAGCGAGCACATGAGTAACATTCCGACTTCTGGCAAACAAAGTAAAACCCCAAACTTCAGTCAATTGGGGCCATTTTCTTCAGTGAAAGAAGAGGCAAGTGGCAAGTGGGAAAAAGAGCACACTTGTAAAACACTGCATTGTGGAACAGCGAGGCCAATCCTCAGGCCGCAAAGATACAGAAAAGAGACTTGGATCTTGCTGTACGCTGGCCTATGTGTGCATAAACTAAGCAAAGGAAATGCACGACACTGTGCTCTGGGCGAGTCACAAAGGCAAAGAAAGAGGACATGAACAAGGAGTGGTATAGAAGTGACCCAAAAGGGAACGTCAGATAACAAAACTGAATCTGTCAAGACAAATTTCCATTTCTTTAATCAACATTTTCAATTTTACTTTTTTTTATCTGAGCGTGTTTTTTGTCTAAAATCTATGCCACGAAAATTAACAGTATTAATGAGCGACAGACACAGAAAGCTATGGGTTAACAAAGTGGTTGTATTGTGGATCGGTGCAAGGCTCAGGTAAAATAACAAAGGGCCAGCCAAACACAGGATGGCTTCCACTACAGTAAACAAATGGTCCATAAAGTGCTCTATTGTTGAAACACAGCCCCACACTCCCAGGGGATCGTATTGTAAATATGTGTTTAAATTGCCACTTCTTTTTGGTCCCGGTTGTCCTTGGTCGTTGTCAGCTTCTTCCCGTCTTGGGTCTCTGGAATACATAGAAGTGTGCCTGGAAATTAGGCAGTGCAGAAAAATAAAGAGGACATTGGCAGATGACAGGTTTAGCCAAATAGTCTGCAGCCAGGGCCACCTGTCCTCAGCTTCCCCGGGTCACTCTGTCCCTGTCCCTGTCCCTGTCCCTGTCCCTGTCCCTGTCCCTGTCCCTGTCCCTGTCCCTGTCCCTGTCCTGTCCTTCCCCCCTCTCCTCTCTTTCTCTCTCTCTCTCTCTCTCTCTCTCCTCTCTCTCTCTCTCTCTCTCTCTCTCTCTCTCTCTCTCTCTCTCTCTCTCTCTCTCTCTCTCTCTCTCTCTCTCTCTCTCTCTCTCTCTCTCTCTCTCTCTCTCTCTCTCTCTCTCTCTCTCTCTCTCTCTCTCTCTCTCTCTCTCTCTCTCTCTCTCTCTCTCTCTCTCTCTCTCTCTCTCTCTCTTCTCTCTCTCTCTCTCTCTCTCTCTCTCTCTCCTCTCTCTCTCTCTCTCTCTCTCTCTCTCTCTCTCCCTCTCTCTCTCCCTCTCCCTCTCCCCCTCTCCTCTCCCTCTCCCTCTCCCTCTCCTCTCCCTCTCCCTCTCCCCCTCTCTCTCTCTCTCTCTCTCTCTCTCTCCCTCTCTCCCTCTCTCCCTCCCTCCCCCCCCCCACACCTTGTGAGTGTGCTGCTGCTTGTGGGTTATTTGTAGAGCATTTGGTCAGCTCTGTTAGTTCACATACTGACAATTCCTAAATCTTGTGGCCTCTCAAAAATGCAATCACTGGATGACAAATGTTTTTCTTATTTGTTGCAGTCTTTCACTGAGGCTTGGTTGCAGGATGTAATCTTCGCCTCGTTTCTCACATAAACGACAACCGATTTAATAGCTGGTGAGTGACATTGCCATGAGTGAGTTAAATGAAACGTCAGTCTGCAGTGCGTTGCGTCTAAGTGGTCATCATGTTTGTATTGCATCGCAACAACGCGGAGGTCTATTAAAATATGCATGAATGACAGTTTTTGTATAGTGTACATTTAACAGGGTTGCTTCCAGTGAAATCCGGGTCTAACAGCTAACAAAAACAGGCACGGAGAGGTGAAACCTCTGCCCGGGATCACACGATCTAAGGGGGGATGCTAGGATTTGAACCGAGGTTTACTGAAGCAACAATTTGCAAATTGGCAGGAATCTCCATCTCCTCCTACCCTACCAATTTGCAAAGCGTTCTATATAGTAGGCTTTCAGGAGCGAATCCAATTTAGTGAGAGTCATCGAAGTCACAGACCACATGGAAAATCAAGTTTCTTATAAATATCAAATCTTTAAAGAAACAGGTTAGGCAAAAAGGACATGATTTACTCCTAACGAAGAACTGGGCAACTCAGAGAATGCACATATGCATCCATACTGGTCTCAGTAGCAAAATCTCAAATGAAAAGAAGGCAAAATGCAGTGAATAACTATTTGTGAAGTTGACAAAACTTCAAAATATTAGTAGATGTGTCACATTAGAACAACAATGAGGCTGCTTGCTTATTGAGTTACCCTGTTTTTATGTAACATAGCTAAACACATGCCCTCTGGTTTTGCAGGTGCATACCATTACAAAAATCACAAAAATGTCATGCCAAAGACAGGACATTCTTAAGGACTCCATGATGTAAGGGTAGCCAGGGGAGATGCCCATCAGCTGATTAAACTTTTATGAGTCTGTGGTAAACAGGCCATTGCCCTTATTATCTAGACGTGTCCTAGAGAGGCCAAACCATGCTGGTATGATCAAGAGTGTGGGAGAGCCAAAACTGTTCACAAAAATGTACCGAAGGCCCAGAATGGAAGGAATCCTGAAAGAGTTAACAGCCAAAAACATGAATATAGGAATCTACTATCAAGGAAGAAAGCCGAGTTTACTCGGGCCCTCTGGATTTCCCTACAGGATGCAGCTGCATCTCATAATAGTAAAGATGTTTGGCACATAGTAAGAACTGGATCTAGCTGTGATGGTGGCCACTTATCAAATAACATTCTGCCCAATGTCTGGTAGGACCACTTCAGGGACGTCATTTAGGGGTCACACCAGTGACCCCCGAGATCTACCTTGCTAGACTTGTCGGCTGCCTTCCTACCCCTTGTTAGGGAGAATTACATGCAGTACCCTTTGGGAACACTACACACAATTAAGACTAAAGGTGTAAGCCCAATCTCACCTTTGTTACAAGCCTGTACTACACAGTTATGTTGTAGCATTGGCTGAGCAGCCAAACTTATCTCAAGATAGATGTGAGCAGTACACAATGTTACACAAAGGACTTGCAATCACAGTAGTTCAAACACTTACTCAAGGTTTCTTGGTAAAATAATATACATTTATTTACACCTTTAGGTAGAAAACATTCCACTAGTAATGAGCAGCTCAATATCACACACCAACACACTACAATACCAAACCAATACGTTTCTGGACAAGTAAGGCTCCCCTGAAGTGGCAGCAAAATGGCACTTCAGTAACTTTCAAAAGGGGTAGAAAGACAAAGGTCATAGAAATCAACACACAGTTACTTTCATAGGCAGGGCAAATAGTTTCAGTTCACTTCAAGAGGCAATTCTATTTAATAGGCCTGGGCCAAAGTCAATGGTTCAGTGTCTTGGATAGGATAGCACAGTTCTGGTAGTAAACGGTTAAGTCTTCGCCAATGTACTTAGAAGTAGTTTTACAGAAAAAGAGGTATATGTCGGATTAGGAGCAAACAAGACTCCAAAGTTGGGAAAGTTTCACAAACTTTCACAGCGGCAGAAAGGATTTCCAAACCGCATTTGCACAGTACCTTATGGATGAAGAAAAGCTGTAGCTGTGGCAGTTATTCCTGGCAGTTCCTGCAGATCTTGCTGTTCCTGAGCTTCAGTCGTGGCGACAAGAAGGAGGATGTCGGGAGGTTCCTGCACTGCCCAGGAAAGAAGCCACAAGCTTGGTTAAACGTCAGTTTAAGGTGGGAGTGCCTTAAAGTCCACAAACTGGTATCCTTCTCACTGGCTATCCGGTTTTCAACAGCACTCTGAAGAAAATTTGACGAGTATGAAGACGGTTTCCAGGTGGCTTGTGAGTTGGTTGTTCCCCCCAGCTCAAGGGAAGAAGTCGTCCTTAGAGGGGCTTCTCTGTCGAGGGAGTTTCAGGCAATTTGGACCTGCAGCAGGGCTTCACCGGGCAAACCAACGGTCCAGGAGTTGCAGCAGTCATCTTCCTTCAGCTCATCTTTGGTTCTTTTATTCCAGTGGTCGACTCTGCCTTCCAAGTCCCAGAGACCTGCTTTTAAAAAGTTTTCTCCCATTCATTCCAGCCGTCCAGCCTTGCCGGACAGTCAGCCAGCCAATCATGCCAGAGTGCATTCAGGTCTCCTAGGAGACTAAGCACAGGGAGTCGGGCACCTCCCTCACATCCTGTCCACCCCAGACACTCAGGCGCCAGAGGGGGGCTTCAGCACTGAAGCCTGCCAAATGCAAACGAACAAAGGGACCAAACCTGGTTTGGCGCACAGAGACAAACACTAGAAGGACCTTTCCAAAAGGAAATGGCAAAAAAAGTCGATGGGAACCTGTTTTTACAGAGGGGGCTCAGGCACCATCTCGAAAAACATGGCTCCGGTGGATTTTAGCTACGAGATCGTTTCAAACGGGTCGCAGTCAAGAAAATCATGGTAATACCACTGCCACCAGCCAGTCTGAGAGGAAAGGGTAGAATTTGAGTGCTACATGAGTTTTCTAGGCATAGAGAATACTATGTATTCCCTCCAGCACTCTGCTGTAAGGCAGTGTGCGCTGGGTCTAGCAATTTAAAAAGACTAGCAAAGTCAATTTAACTTTACATTCACTGGGAGACAGTAGTCAGTCCCATAGAAGGTATTTAAACCTTGGGAAGTCTGAAAGACATCCCTGTGCAACTGCACTGAGGGTGCTGTGTGACACAAGAAAAAGATGATGCTTATGGAGTTGTCTAAAACTCCATATCCAAAGAACACAAAAGTAAAACAGTTTTTCATCCACAACTGTTCTGCTGGCCCCAGTGTCTCTCATGGCAGGGGTGTCCTGGTCATTTACAAGAACACTGTCCATATAATACCCTTTGGAGTTTTCTGGAATGGAGTCATACACACCCATATTCTGTTTCTTACCCAGACCCATGGACTCTAAGGATACAGAGGCCTGAAGACCCAATGGTTCTTCAGAAAATAGTTGAAAGTGGGCACTAGCCATTTGTACTTCTTCCTCTGGGGAGAAGGCTAAAGAGGCAGTGCTGACCCCTTCAGGTTTACTCTTGCCACTGGGATCTCCTTTCACATGGTCCGTTGACCCACAGACATAGCATTTACCAAATGCTCTCTGGAATGGGGGTTTCTGCTGACCTCCCTCTGGTTGGGCACCAGACGATTCACTAGACCAACCAGGTTTCCCATGGGGTCTATCCTTCTGTTTGGGGGCCTCTTCTGGTTGGATGGAAATAGATGTATCTTAATTCTCATCTTTGTGCTGCTTCCCCTCATCCTTTTTGTGAGTGGCCCCAGAATCCTTATGAGTGGCCCTATTGGCTACCCATGAGTCAGCTGCTCTTGCCAACTTTTTGGGATCAAATGCCAAGTGCTGTCCTAGCTCAGGGGAGCAGGCATCAAAACAGACTCTAACATGAACAGATTTCTCATATCCTCATAAGTGTTAACTCTGTAACCCTTAACCCAACCATCTACGTTTTTCAAACATTCACACACTCAGGTAGTCCAAGGGGTACCATCATGATTTTTGAGGGTTCTAAACCTCTTAAGATACTGGGAAGGAGTTTTCCCAAAGCTAGTTTCACATTTTCATACTCCATTCTGTCCATTCCCCCCCCCCCTCCCCCCTCCATTACAGCATCAATTGCAACCTGGGATAGCCTAGACAAAAGCCAAGGAATCCGCTGATTTCCCTGTAACTTCCTGAATCCCATAGTTATATTCAAAAGCAGCCAACCAATCCAGAATATAATATCAAGCTTAACCTCATACATACTTACTGCATCATTGAGCATGCAAGGCCTCTTAGGACTGGATGACTGTCATGACCGCAGCCCCCAAGGAGTCAGGTTTAGCCCAACTGCCTCGGAAGCTGGGTCACAACTTTATTTTCAGGCACCCATCGGCTCCCATAGGGGCCTTATGGACCTTGTCCTGGCGCCAGTGGCGCCAGGCTCATAAGGGGACCCAGTCCCGGCACAGGACGTGCCGGGCTCATGATGTAAGGAATGGTGCTTGGGTGGACCTACCGGCTGCAGACCATGCTGCTCACTCCCCTGCAGGATGAAATCCTCATCCATCCATGGCTGGAACTACTTTACCTTCTGGGTGTGGCCAGCACCACTCCCTGGGACTGGATACTGGAACTATTCTGGAAGCTGGGACTTCTTACTTGGGCGAGGCTGCTGTGGAAGGAGACACCTAAGCACTCCAGTAGGACTATTTAAACCACGCCCCGATCAGAGCAACGTGCTTCGCGTTATTCTGCAATAGCAGCAAGACGCTCGCCGTGTCAGCTCCAGAGAATTTTCAACTTCTGCATCTTGGGAAGAGAAATCCGTAATCTTACCTTCTGAAATACCATCTTCATCTTCTGCAGCATCTGAGAAGGGAAAAGAACACCAGGTTTGCACGAGAGAACAACCAGCACAGCACTTACCCAATCCATCGGTGCATCTCAAGCCACGGGCTGCAGCTCTCCATTTTTCGGCACCCTGTGGAAGCAAGGACATTGGTTAGTAACCATCGTGAAACTTTTCCTACCTGCGCTGCATTCTTCTCGCCTCCGCCGACGCTGCTACTCGCATCTGCAAAACAAAAGGACATCATTAAGAAATACAAAACTCCATCCATACGCACGTGTTTTGGGCAGCTCTCATCTTTCTCACTCCTCGGCGCATTCCTCGACATCTATTTTTCTACCCAACTGCTTCTGCAACCTGAAAAAGGAAAAGAGACTTTAAGAAGTGCTTTAAACTTCAAATTGACATTTTTTACTTACTTGCCTGCAATACCTTCGCCTTTCCATCGCTCTCCATTCAAGCAACCGCCGTTCGTGCTGCTAACGACGGCCTAGCTCCGAATCTTCATCCTCTGCAACCAAGAGGCCGGACAATTAACCAGTGAAGTAACTGGCTTCGGCGCCCCTGCACAGACGCAGGATGGAGAGCTCCGCTTTCACCTATATAAGGTGAGCACATTTAGCCTACGAACTACGTGGGGAGTACCAGGAAGGGGAGTCAGCTTGCCCAGTCAGGCTTATATATCCTATTAACCCCTTGCTCTCACAATTGCAGACACCTCACCCTTCAGATCAAGATCTCAGTGAGGAGAGGGCCTTTCCAGGGTGGCATTCGAGGCCTGCGCGTGACCCTAGAAGACTCCGAGAACCCCCAGCCCAGACCTGCGCCTCCGAGGGATTCAGGTGAGCGTTACAGAACGCGAAGCCTACCGCAATATTCCCACCCAGGCGCAATGGAAACCTCGGACACAGATCAACTGGCTCAATTGCTTGGGGAACTAAGGGCAGAAGTACACGCATCTCGCCAAGAAACAAACGCTTTACGAAGGGAGTTGATCTTGGCCAAGGAACGGACTGATGATCTGGCCAGACAGTTGCTACAGGCTCAAGCGGGACAGACGCCACTGCCTCTCTATGGAGGGGGCGGCACGCCTACAACCTCAAGTAATCCGGTGCAAATTAATCTGCCAGGGAATGTGCCTTTGGCCCTGCCCGAACGTTTTTCCGGTGATCCAAAGCGATATGCAGTATTCATCAATCAATGCCGCTTGCATTTTCTGTGTAGACCCGCCGCATTCCCAACGGACCAAGCCAAGGTAGCGTTTGTACTTTCCTATCTTAGCGGTAGTGCTGCAGACTGGTCCATTCCTCTCGTGACACAGGATGACCCGCTCCTCTATAACTTTCAAGACTTTCAGACCAGTATGGAAAAGTTGTTCGCAAGACATTCGCAGGGGCAGGCCTTGGACAATGAACTCCTGTCACTCAGACAAGGTAATCAGGATCTCCTGGCTTACATAGCGTCCTTTAATAGACTGGTGGTTGAGACCAGATGGCCTGAAGATAAGAGAATCACGCTCTTCTACAGAGGTCTACGTGGGGAACTTAAAGACGTTTTAGCTCAGGTGGTGAATCCGCCGCAAGACTGTTCAGATTATATCGACCTAGTGGTCCAATTAGATCATCGGCTACAGAACAGGAAGACCGATCGATCCAGATTTGAAACCCGGGTACTTTCAAGACCTCAGAGCTCCGCTAAAGGGAATGACTCCGTGGAACCAATGCAAATAGGAGTAGTAAAAGGACCATTAACCCAGAAAGAACGGGAAAGAAGAAGGCAATTACAGCTGTGCCTATACTGTGGGAATTCTGGACATTTCCTTCGTGATTGCTCAGTGAAACCGGTCAAGAAGACCGTAGGAGCTTCTGATAAAACTGCTGAGAAACTGGAATCGGGAAACGACCTCGCCCGACAAGCGTAGAGGTCCGCTTGCCGAGCGTTAGAACCAGTTCCTTGACCTCGCATTTGGTAATGCCTATGGTCCTCATATGTCCCAATAGACCAGATCGCATGCATGCTATCAAAGTATACATCGATAGCGGAGCAATCGGTAATTATGTGGACCACGACTTGGCTACCAGGATGGATCTTCCCCTACGTCCCAAGATGGTAAAGGACATAATCACTACAGTGGATGGTACTGAAATAGCTTCCTGACCAGTTTCTCATACCACCGTGGAGGTAACGTTGTTATGTCAAGGCGGACATCGGGAGAAGATCGTGTTTGATGTAATCAAGGCCCCGCAGTTTCAGGTGATTCTGGGAATGCCTTGGTTGGAAAAGCACAATCCTCAGATAAACTGGCGAGCCAAGGTGATTCGGTTTCCAGAATGCGCTTCAACCGGTTATCCTCAGCCCGAAATCAAGCTAGCAGCCATCACTTCCGAGGACCCCCGATTACCTCTGGAATACCAAGAGTTCAGCAACGTCTTTCAGAAAGATCAAGCCAACACCCTGCCTCCACATCGGTCATACGACTGCCAGATAGACCTGATACCTGGGTCCACCCCTCCGTGCAGTAGAATATATGCCCTCACAGAACCAGAAAACCTCCATCTCAGGCAATACTTGGACCAGTACTTGGCTAATGGATTCATCCGCCCCTCGAAATCCCCGGCTTCCTCAGCTTTGTTCTTCGTCCCGAAAAAGGAAGGTGACCTAAGAACGTGTATCGATTATCGCGCCCTGAACCAGATTACAGTAAAAAACCGATACCCGTTGCCCTTGATTCCTGAATTATTGGACCAGGTAAAGGGCGCCTGCATATACACAAAGTTAGACCTCAGAGGAGCTTACCATTTGGTACGCATTAAGGAGGGCGACGAATGGAAGACGGCCTTTGGCACTAAATATGGATTATTTGAGTATCAAGTAATGCCCTTCGGACAATGTAACGCACCGGCCGCTTTCCAGTTTTTCATGAATGATGTCCTCAGAGAACTTATTGATGTGTGCGTAGTCGTTTATATTGACGACATCCTGGTATACTCAGCCTCAGAAACTGATCATCGTAGACACGTCACAGCGGTTTTACAGAGACTTCGCCAACACCGCTTGTTTGCTAAACTGGAGAAGTGCACCTTTCACGCAAAGGAAGTGGAATTTTTAGGGTTCATCCTATCACCCAACGGAGTTCACATGGCCTCAAGAAAAGTGGATGCTATCACCAAATGGCCTTCCCCAACTTCCGTGAAAGGTGTACAGAGCATGCTGGGCTTCGCTAATTTTTACCGAAGGTTCATTCCTGAATTCTCTCGGGTAGTCCAACCTATCACGGCTCTTCTGAAAAAGAATAAAAAATTCGAGTGGACTCCAGAAGCCGAACAAGCCTTCCAAGAATTAAAAACCAAATTTATCTCTGCTCCAGTCTTAAGGCATCCCCGTCCAGAACTTCCCTACATCGTCGCGACAGACGCTTCCAGTCTTGCAATGGGGGCGGTGCTGTCACAAAGAGACCCCGACACGCACCAGTTACACCCTGTAGCCTTTTGGTCTCGCAAATTTTCGGCTCCTGAAATCAACTACACAATCACGGACAAAGAACTCTTGGCAATTAAGTCCGCCTTTAAGGCCTGGCGGCATTATCTTTTGGGAGCCCGGCACACAGTAACTGTAATCACGGATCACCGTAACCTCCAGTACCTGAAGTCAGCTAAAGCTCAATCTTCGAGGCAACTACGCTGGGCTTTATTCTTCGCAGAATTCGATTTTGTAATCACATTTCGACCAGGCGTTAGGAACGGAAAAGCAGACGCCCTTTCCCGGATAGGGGTAGACGAACTTACAGCTAATCCGGAGCCGGTGCCAATAATTCCTGAACAAAAGATACTAGGAGTAATCAACACCTCATCCCTCGAAGAGATTAAAGCAAGGGTCAATCAACTCATAACTCCCGAAGATTCATCGAATTGGCAATTGAAAGGGAAGGATTTTACAATAGATCAGAACCTATTGTATTTCCAAGGAAGACTATTCTTACCCTGCGCTGACTTACAAAAACAGGTCATCACCTGCTACCATGATTCTCTAATGGAAGGACATCCTGGAGTTGCCAAAACCTCAGAGAAAATTAAAAGGCATTTTTGGTGGCCATCTTGGAGGAAAGATATTAAGGAGTTTGTGGCTTCTTGTGGTATCTGCGCACAAAACAAGAGTCAGAAGGAAAAACCAGCAGGATTATTACGTCCAATAGACATTCCACCAGGCCCTTGGCACACGCTCTCGATGGATTTTATCACGGATTTACCCCCTTGCTCCGGATACAAACACAATTCTAGTGATCGTGGACCTTTTTTCAAAAATGGCTCATTTTATCCCACTGAAGGGTTTACCTACAGCTTCCATTCTAGCCCGAGAATTCCTTGAAAACATTGTCCGGTTGCACGGTTTCCCTTCAGTACTAATCTCTGACCGAGGGAGCCAATTCATTTCCCATTTTTGGCGGAGTTGTTGTCGTTTAGCACAGATTGATGTACGACTTTCCACCAGCCATCATCCTCAAACCGATGGGCAGACTGAGAGAACTAACCAAACTCTAGAACAATATCTGCGCTGCATGTTGCATCAATCCGAGGGTACTTGGAAGGATGTCCTTTGGATTGCTGAATACGCTTACAATAATTAAATCCATTCTGGGACAGGAAAAACCCCTTTTTTCCTGCTGTATGGAAGTCATCCTCGAACCTCAAATCTGGACCCACCTCAAGCTCTCGGAACACCTGCTGTTGACCATCTGCATTCGGCGATAACTCAAGCATTTAAAGAAGCCACAGCTCATCTTCAACGAGCTAAAGAATCATACAAAAAAGGAGCGGACCAACATCGAAAAGAGGCTCCTCAATATCAAAAAGGAGATCAAGTCTGGCTGTCCACTAAACATTTATCTTTAAAAGGGCCACGCACCTTCAACCCAAGATATTTAGGACCCTACTCGATCACGGCCGTGATTAACCCAGTGGCTGTCAAACTAGAATTACCTACTCGAATGAAGATACATCCTGTCTTCCATGTTTCTCTCCTGAAACCTGTGCAACCCAGAACCCGTTTGACTAAACCTCCTGAGCCAATCCAAGTTGACGGAGAATCCGAATTTGAAATTCGAGACATCTTGGACTCCAAAATTTCCAAATCAAAACTATACTACCTGATTGATTGGAAGGGATATGGACCCCAGGAGAGATCTTGGGAACCCTCAGAATACGTACATGCACCTCGTTTAGTCCGAAAATTTCATCGGGCTTTTCCCAACAAGCCAAAACCTCCGGAAAAGACAAGCTTGGGAGGGGCCTTGGGGGGGGGGGGGGGGGGGGGTACTGTCATGACCGCAGCCCCCAAGGAGTCAGGTTTAGCCCAACTGCCTCGGAAGCTGGGTCACAACTTTATTTTCAGGCACCCATCGGCTCCCATAGGGGCCTTATGGACCTTGTCCTGGCGCCAGTGGCACCAGGCTCATAAGGGGACCCAGTCCCGGCACAGGACTCATGATGTAAGGAATGGTGCTTGGGTGGACCTACCGGCTGCAGACCATGCTGCTCACTCCCCTGCAGGATGAAATCCTCATCCATCCATGGCTGGAACTACTTTACCTTCTGGGTGTGGCCAGCACCACTCCCTGGGACTGGATACTGGAACTATTCTGGAAGCTGGGACTTCTTACTTGGGCGAGGCTGCTGTGGAAGGAGACACCTAAGCACTCCAGTAGGACTATTTAAACCACGCCCGATCAGAGCAACGTGCTTCGCGTTATTCTGCAATAGCAGCAAGACGCTCGCCGTGTCAGCTCCAGAGAATCTTCAACTTCTGCATCTTGGGAAGAGAAATCCGTAATCTTACCTTCTGAAATACCATCTTCATCTTCTGCAGCATCTGAGAAGGGAAAAGAACACCAGGTTTGCACGAGAGAACAACCAGCACAGCACTTACCCAATCCATCGGTGCATCTCAAGCCACGGGCTGCAGCTCTCCATTTTTCGGCACCCTGTGGAAGCAAGGACATTGGTTAGTAACCATCGTGAAACTTTTCCTACCTGCGCTGCATTCTTCTCGCCTCCGCCGACGCTGCTACTCGCATCTGCAAAACAAAAGGACATCATTAAGAAATACAAAACTCCATCCATACGCACGTGTTTTGGGCAGCTCTCATCTTTCTCACTCCTCGGCGCATTCCTCGACATCTATTTTTCTACCCAACTGCTTCTGCAACCTGAAAAAGGAAAAGAGACATTAAGAAGTGCTTTAAACTTCGAATTGACATTTTTTACTTACTTGCCTGCAATACCTTCGCCTTTCCATCGCTCTCCATTCAAGCAACCGCCGTTCGTGCTGCTAACGACGGCCTAGCTCCGAATCTTCATCCTCTGCAACCAAGAGGCCGGACAATTAACCAGTGAAGTAACTGGCTTCGGCGCCCCTGCACAGACGCAGGATGGAGAGCTCCGCTTTCACCTATATAAGGTGAGCACATTTAGCCTACGAACTACGTGGGGAGTACCAGGAAGGGGAGTCAGCTTGCCCAGTCAGGCTTATATATCCTATTAACCCCTTGCTCTCACAATTGCAGACACCTCACCCTTCAGATCAAGATCTCAGTGAGGAGAGGGCCTTTCCAGGGTGGCATTCGAGGCCTGCGCGTGACCCTAGAAGACTCCGAGAACCCCCAGCCCAGACCTGCGCCTCCGAGGGATTCAGGTGAGCGTTACAATGACCAGGAAGACTCTGGGAGAGAACCGTTCTCAAGAGAGAATTTCTTCATTTCAAGAGCATGTTGCAGTTCCATTTCCCTTAGTTTATGTTCTTGATGGTTATTTTCAGTTTGTGCTTGGAGCCTTTTAAACTCTAACCTAAGTCTCATCTTCTCAAGAGAGAACATTTCTGGACTCAGTACTGGACCTGGTAGGGTTCCTGTGGCTAAGGGTTGAGGCCTAAGAGCAGGTAGAGGTGCAGTATGGCCTACATCTTGAGACTCCTGTGCCTCATCTAACTCATCAATAACATTTGAGCTGGACTCTGAAACAGCATCCTCATCATCATTTTCCACATTTGCTGCAGTAGTAGGTATAGCAGACCTACTTCTCAGACTTCGAAATTCCAACAATCTTTCAATTAATTCATTCTTTTTGCCTTTAACAGTGAGGTTCCCAGTTTTACATATTTCCTTTAGCTGATCAACTGTTAAAATGACTAGGTCCTCCTGTCTGTAGTTATCCATATCAGACATGATAAAACAATTGCTTTTCTAGTGGTGCTTAGCCTTGTGAAGGTTATTTGAGCAACAGTAAGAGCAGCACTCTTAATGTACCAACTATACTTTATCCTCACCACTTGCCACCAGTGTTAGGCAGAATTACATGCATCACCCTTTGGGAAAACTACACACAATTAAGACTACAGGTGTAAGCACAATCTCACCTTTGGTTTAAGTCTGTGCTACACAGTTTTGTGGTAGCAGGGATGAGCAGCCAGGCTAATCACAAGAGGGATGTGAGCAGTACAAGGTGTTACACAAAGGACTTGCAATCACAGTGGTTCAAAGAAACACTCAAGGTTTCTTGGTAAAACAATATTAATTTATTTACACAGTCATTTAGAAAACATTCCACTAGCAATAAGCAGCTCAATATCATACTATCATACACTCCAGTACCAAACCAATAGGTTTCTGAACAAGTTAGGCTCCCCTGAAGTGGGAGCAAAATGGCACTTCAGTAACTTTAAATGGGAGTAAAAAGACGCAGGTTATAAGAATTAAAACACAAATACTTTCTTAGGCAGGGCACATAGTTTCAGCTCACTACAAGAGGAAGTTCAATTCAATAGGCTTGGGCCAAAGTCAATGGATCAGTGCCTTGGATAGAATAGCACAGTTCTGGTAGTAAACGGTTAAGTCTTTGCCAATGTCCTTAGAAGTAGTTTGCACGGAAAATAGTTATATGTCGGATTAGGAGTGAACAAGACTCCAAAGTTGGGAAAGTTTCACAAACTTTCACCGTGGCAGAGAGGATTTCTCAACCGCGTTTGCATAGTAAGTACGTTTGTAATGAAGAAAAGCTGTAGCTGAGGCAATTGTTCCTGGCAGTTCCTGCAGATCTCGCTGTTCCTGGGCCTCAGTCGTAGGTACAAGAGGGAGGACGCGGCGGGAGGTTCCTGCACTGCACGATGACGGACCCACAAGCTTGGCAAAATGTTGGTTTAAGGTGCGAGTGCCTTAAAGTCCACAAACCGGTATCCTTCTCACTGGCTATCCAGTTTTCAACAGCACTCTGAAGAAAATTCGACCAGTATGGAGACGGTTTCCAGGTGGCTTGCGAGTTGGTTGTTCCCACCAGCTCAAGGGAAGAAATCGTCCTTGAAGGGGTTTCTCTGTCGAGGGAGTTTCAGGCTTTTCGGAACTACAGCAGGGCTTCACCGGGCAAACCAATGGTTCCAGTGGTCGACTCTGCCTTCCAAGTCTCAGAGATCTGCTCTTAAACAGTTTCCTCCCATTCATTCCAGCCTAGCTGTCACTCTCCCAGCCGAGTGGCTGTCCTTGCCGGACAGTCAGCCAGCCAATCACGCCAGAGTGTATTCAGGTCTCCTAGGAGACTAAGCACAGGGAGTTTCGGGCACCCTCACATCCTGTCCACCCCAGACACTTAGGCGCCAGAGGGGGCTTCAGTGCTGAAGCCTGCCAAAGGCAACAAACAAAGGGACCAAACCTGGTTTGGCGCGCAGAGACAAACACTAGAAGGACCTTTCCAAAAAGAAATGGCGAAAAATTTTGATCGGAACCTGTTTTTACAGAGGGGGCTCAGACACCATCTTGAAAAACATGGCTCCTGTGGATTTTAGATACCGGAGCGTTTAAACAGGTTGCGGTCGGGAACATCATGGTAATACCACTGCCACTAGCCATTATGAGAGGAAAGGGTAGCATTTGAGTGCTACATGATTTTTCTAGGCATAGGGAATACTAGGCATTCCCTCCAGCACTCTGCTGTAAGGAAGTGTGTGCTGGGTCTAGCAATTTTAAAAGACTAGCAAAGTCAATTTAACTTTACATTCAATGGGAGACAATAGTCTGTCCCAGAGAAGGTATTTAAACCTTGGGAAATCTGAAAGAACTCCCTGTGCCACTCCACTGAGAGTGCTGTGTGACACACAAGAAAAAGATGATGCCTATGAAGTTGTCTAAAACTCCATAGCCAAAGAACACAAAAGTAAAACACACATCAAAATACATGCAAGAGTGGGAAAAAAGGCTCACACTCTTTCCAGGTAGAAATTAAAGTCCTAAAAATCCAGCAAAGGTGCTGGGGGTCTCAAATGGTAAGGGAAATTAGCACATTTTGAGAATTCTCCCCAACAGTGGGCTGGTTCTTAAGTACAGTGTAGTACCCAAGCACCCAAAAAGGAATGTCCACACACTGTATTAGTTAAAACACAGTCTTTAAATAAATAAGGTTCAGTGTTATATACACTATCACGATAATACATTTTGTGCTCCGACAATTCTAAAATGGTAAATATATACAGCTCTAGGTGGTACCACGATTAATCCGATTCCATTAAAATGCATTAACTGTACTCAGTTCAAATAGCATATGAATCAACACAGCAAAAATATCAACCATAGATTTAGGAGGGAAACAAGTTGGTTAGACAATTGGCAGAATACTGGCCCCTACCACTAGGCACAGTTCTGTATGAGGATCCCCCCCACCTGGGCAACCTGTAAATGAAGATGCACTACAAGCCCAGTCCATGTATTGTCTATTAAGTCTTATCTTCTTCTATAGTTCTGCAACCCAAATGTACCTAGTGTTGTAGAGTTCTTCGTCAGGGAATAGACAGGCCCTTCTTGAGTGCGCTCCCTTTCAAGCAGGAGCCACGGGTCGTCAAACTTCTGAGATGAAGAAAGGGTGAACGTTGTCATTGAGGCAGCAGCTTCGGTCCTTGCAGTGCTCGTAGACGAGTGATCGAAAATGTCCTGCAATAGGTGAGGCATGCGGTGCACCTCGACGACGATGGTTCGTTGCTGCAAAGAGTTAGTGAAGAACTTGGCCCAGCAAGGGCGTTGAGTCGTCGGCGTCCACGAACGGGACGCGACCACGGCTGGCTTCAGTAGCTTTGTCGGCGTCTCTGAGGTCTTTGGGTGACAGGGAACCCATGGCGGATTCTCCTCGGTCGTCGGCGGCCTGGACTTTCTCCAGCAGGACAAAGATCGGTCGACGATGATGAACAAGGTCCTTGGATCAAATGTTCTTAGGCAAATGGAAGTGCAGCGGCTTCGGTCGGCGACGGTAGTCGTCGACAGTGGACAGCTGTCCGGTGCTTCTCTTCGTTCTCCTCAACGGTCCCCTTCTTCGGTCGGCAGCCTTTCGTAGGTCTGTCTACCAGGGATCTTTGGCAAAGATGAGCTGGTGCACAATGGTTCCTCGTAGCTCGGGAAGAGGTCTCCTTTCCAGGTCCTCTCTTGGATCAGTTCTTGAAGACACAGCAGCTTTCAGATTACATGGAAGGGAACAGCGGTTCACTTTCTTCTTCCGGCTCGGCTTCGAGAGTAAGCATCAAGTATCAGCTTCAGCTTCTGAACGATTTCTAGCCGTGAGAGGCCCCCAGATATAAAAGCTGATCTCCCATTCATTATGCTGTGTTACACTCAGGCGACCAATCATTCAGAAGGGCATTCAGGCAGTCAGACAGCCAATCAGGCGTACCCACAACATACGGTCGTTGGGAAGGCTCCAGCCAGTCTTGCTGGCATTTCCCCAAGCTACCATATATGGAACTTCCACCCAACAGCCAGTCAGGGGGAAGGGAGAGAGTCAGGGCTTCCCGGGACTTCAGGAAAAGATGGTAAGAGGCGATAGAAAGCAAGAGGCCACCAGGGCCATCTTGTTTCCTATCAGGAATCCACAGATTCCAATGACAGGGCCTGGGCATCCTAAAATGGCGGATGCGCAGGGCACATGTCAATTCAGCATGGGGCTGCCACCAGCCCGTACCCTGCTCTGTGGGCCACACAAAGGTGCCCAAAAACATACACTAGGAGTACAGGGTCGTACTCCCACCAATGGGTGCCAAAACGGTATCCCAAGGGTCTGGTCACCAAACCAAATACAGGAAGAGCCGCACCGCCAGGAGTGCCACATGAACTCCTGCACAGAAAACAAGTCAGAACATACATGATAAAGCAGCAAAGGACAAGGATTCAGAGGCCCTGTCCCTCTGATGCATTTCCAGAATCACAAGAGGCCCATGAGAATGCCAGTTACTCCGTCACCTTCTCCTGAACTCTGATTTACAACTGAATGATGATCTTGTTGTTTCCTATTGCAAAAGACTAATGCTCATTGTCAGTTCTCACTTCCAGCAAATCCAGGAAGCCCTTCCTTGACCACCTGAAACACTGTGCCACAGCCACCTCTCTGGAGACTAGGTAGTCCTGAAAGTGCATCAGCAAATTCCTCACTACACCCTCGTTGGAAAGGACTGTTCCTGGTCTTGCTGACAACCCACACTGCAGTATGCTGTAGAGGCCATGACTCTTGGGTCCACGCCGTGTGTGAAAACAGTGCCTCTAATCAATGACGAAGAACAGCAATGGGTACAGGACAAAGACACCTTGCTGTCTGCCAGCACCAAAGTAACAGCAAAACTGCAATTTTCAGGGGACCCAGCAGCTAAAACCCTGTTGAATCCACATCCAGCACTCTTCGATGATAAAGATCTGCTACCTGCCCCGAGATACTACTTGCGGACTGTGGCCACCATCTCACCTGACATCAGCAGGTGAAACACCTACCAGAAGCACACCACGGCTACACCTGTCCCCTAAACATCTACCAGAATCACGCCATGTCTCCTACGGGTGGCCTGATGTGGGCAATACGTTGCTACACCTGTCTCCTACAGGTGGCCCAATGCTCTAAAAACGTTTTTTGTCATCAAGCAGCTACAATAACACTGCGCACCTGGAGTGTAGGTGCACAAGTCATCCAGCCCAAGGGGCTTGGGGGCTGGCTGAATGTGTCCAGCATCTCAGCTGTAGGATTTGTTCTGCAGTTATTGATCTCTGCACGTCATCCACACCAGACCCACGTGAAGCATCATTTCTCTAGTCTAATGTCTTTTAGGTGGGGAGAGAACCATGTATTGACATGTTTTTTCTGTTTGCACTTTCTGAATTTCAAGGGTGCTATAGTGTCTAGAGCAGATAGCATTACTTTATTGTACTCTTCAACCAAGGTAAGTGGGTCTGTGGAGGCAGGGAGAGAATTCAAGGTACGGAGGATCAGAAGAATGAGTTTGTTGGCTGCAATGTTCTTTTTATTTCTAGTGGGCATGGCAGGGGCTATGCTGATGGCATGATGAGGGGCTGTGGCTTCTACGGAGAAGGAGATCAGCTGCTGGTCGGACCAGGGCAGTGGTGTTATGGCAGTGACGGAAGTTTGGCAGTTGTGCTCCGCTATCCAGTCAAGGGTTCTACCTTTAGCGTGTGTAACACCTGTTAGCTTTTGGGTAAATCCTAATTCCTTGATGGAATCATTGATCTGTGTGGCATTAGGAACTGAAGGGTCTTTGTAGCCAAGATTAAAGTCTCCTTAGAGAAGGCTTGGTAAGGCATTTTTGAGGTTATCCGATAGGATGTTAGTGAGATCTTCTTCAAAGGAGCCTAGAGGGCCTGGAGGTCTGTAGATTCGGTGGATAGATATAGTTTGTGTGTTTGAGATGGTTAGTTTGG
Organism: Ambystoma mexicanum; assembly: GCF_040938575.1. NCBI lineage: Eukaryota > Metazoa > Chordata > Amphibia > Caudata > Ambystomatidae > Ambystoma > Ambystoma mexicanum. Next base: position 553,747,859 of record NC_090930.1, on the reverse strand, counting down.
TGGTCAGGACTTCACATGAATCTACATTTAGTGGAGAAGCAAGTCTCAATGTTAGGCTAGTTTTGGCAATTATGGCTAGGCCACTGCCTCGAGAGGTAGTGCGGTCTATTCTTAGGAGGGTATAGTCCTCCGGAATGGCTAACATGATCGCTGGGCCGGCTGCTGAGTGAAGCCAGGATTCCGTGATAGCGAGGAAGTCCATTTTTTCAGTTGAGATTAAGTCGCCTATTTCTGTGGCATGTGCCACCATAGACCAGGCATTTATTAAGGCTCCTCCAATACCGGACAATGTGATCACAGTAGGTGGTGGCAAGGTATTGTGGTACTGTCTTGGGTGGGTGGTGGGGTCTCGAGTGAGTCGGCTGTTGAGCTGGAGTGGGTGCTGAGTATTGGTAGATTTATGCGAGGAAGTTTTAGTATTAGGCTGGGGGCCTCTTAGGTTTCTAGAAGATTTATTAGAGAGGGGTGTAGGGATTTGGCTGGGGGTTTGTAAATTTTGGGGAGCCAAGTTTGAGGTTTCTTTGGGAGAGATTACATGGTCTGGTGATCAGGTCATTTAGGTTAGTGGGATTGTTAGGGGGTGGCACAGACGCCGAAAAGGGCAGAGTGTGAGTCATATTAAAGTCTATTGTAATAAGTAGGTGTAGGATAATCCTCAGTAGGACAGTGTAAGTAATGGCATATACATAATTTGTGTGAGGGGAGGCTGGCTGATGGTAAGTGTACCATATAGAGTAGTTAAGGGGATTCCGCAAGGAGTAAGCTGGGCAAGTGGTAACTGAAATCAGAATAGACGCTAGTGACAATATTTAGGGTAAGCATATGATTAGCGGCAGTGCGGGCACGATAGTCACAGGAGCTATAAGGCTAAGCATAAAATAGGCACAATGGTCACAAGAGTCACAGACTAAACGGAGTGGACAGTTCTGACACAGTGGTCACAAGAGTAGCAGGCTGAGCGGGATATGGGCAATGCTGGCAAAATGGTCGCAAAATTCACAAGCTAAGCATGAGAGGGCAAAGCTGGCAAAATGGTCGCAAAATCCACAGGCTGAGCATGATAAAGGCAAAGCTGGCAGGGTGGTCCGGGAGATCGCAGGCTAGACTCAACGTAAGTGTATTAACTGCAGTGTGGGCATAGGCGACTAATATCAGCGTGGGCGCAGATGACTGGGAACGACAGTGCTGGCGCGTGTCTATGGAACATGCAGCAGTCAGCACAGGTCAGAGCAGCAGGGGCACTATGCAAACAGGATAGATACCGCTGGAGCTAGTTGGTGGTGGACAGGTAGTAGTACAAATATTGCGGGCAAGTCAGAAGGTGACCGACACCATAAAGCTAGATTAATTAGCAGAGAAGTGCATTCATGTGAAGCTATTGACTAAGACTTTAGTCTTAGAAGTTTACAGATCAGATTACAGATCAGAGTGGGCTGGTCTGATATAGGCAAGGCAAATGTACATCACCATAGGCTAGTCCTTAAATCAGGGCAGGCTAGTCCGATATTGGCAATGACTGTACACATCACAGAAGTCTCAAGAATACGATAGGCTAGTCTGACGTAATCGGGGTCAGTAGCTATTCTAATGCTTATGCTATGCACATAAATAATAAATATTCTCTGTAATGGGCTAGAGACGCTGTATGCAGTGGTCAGGGGTACAATCATTGAATAGTACAAGCGCAATGCGTTTAAAAATTAGGCTATTTCAGTGTTACAGTCTATGATACAATCCTGTGTAATCAATGAGTACAATCAACAGTGAGGGCGGCCTGGAGGCTGGAACCTAGGTGCCAGGGATTAGAAACATATGGTTAGTGGGCCAGCCTACAACATGGCACACTGGCGTGCAGTACACTGGGGCAGCTAGTAATAGGGCATTCGCATGGGTGGTGCAGAACTATAGAGGCCTTTATGTTTTAAAGTATTGAGAACGTTGGTGCAGAACAAGCTGGTGGTAGCCGGCCCTCAGATCCGATTTTGAAAATAAATTAGCACTGTGAAGGTCAGCCACAATGTCATCAATGGTGGGTGTGATATGGCATCCCCTTTTTATCGCCTTGTTAGGGAGGCAGATATCAACACCGCTCCTGAATGACTCGTGCTGTTTTGATTTGCAAGCAATGACAACTGGGGAGACCCACAGGGTGGGCCCATCCACGGGTTCAATTACGTCCAGTTGGATGAGTTTTTGAAGTTCTTTTCCACCTTGTTCCTCAGATGAAATGGCACCCATCTGTGTTTGAGCACCACTGGTTATACAGTCTCATCGATGTGGAGTCATATGGACTCCCTTTTCATTTTTCCAATTTTGGTGAAGACATCTTCCAACCTTCCTACTAACAACGGCACATCCTCAACGTATACTCCGAATGTGAACTGGACAAGTTTCAGCACTTCTGCTGCTGCACATCCCAGCAAGGTCTGTTAGCTGACTGTTGACACAAAAAACGTGCTTTAATTTCTCCTCCTCATGATGAACTAATGCCACAAATACACCATCCAGGGTTAGTTGGGACTTTCCCCCCAAACATGTAGATAGGAACGTGGGTTTCACGTAGTAGCGGAGGTTGATGCAACACCTTGCTGTGTGTCTCCGCCATCACATCTACTGGCGCTCCTGTGTCAATGAGCACCGGAGTACTTGTGTTTAGAATTTTCACCGCACACCTTGGTTGGTACTTTGTTTTACCAGCACAGTTGAGATGAAAAACACATATTCCTAATCCTGTTCAGACGGCGCGCGTTCCACTTCACTCTCCGCCGGCTTGACGTTTGCCACCTGTGGAGTTCGCCTCTGGAACAGCAGCCTGGGGCGTTCTTTCCCCGTCGAGTGAGTGGAAGTGCCAAAGCTCTGCATACTTGTGCAAAATGATCTGAGATGCCACACCGTCCACATGTGTGTCCTTTGGCTGGGCAATCGCCCCCGTGTGGCAAGTCATATCCACATTGTGGGCATGCAGAACTGGGTCCAGGCAGAGTCTCCTTCTTTTGCCAGCCTGTCTTATTAGCAACTCTGCCTGCAGGCTCCTTGCCCACCACACACACTACTACTAGCCTTATTGACTTGGGAGCTGTATCCATTTTGGACACCCTCACATTCGCCAGGTCGTGTGAACGGCCAAGCTCAAAAATGCATGTGAGAGTAATACCTGGCTCTGTTAGGATTTGCTGCCTCATTTTGACCGACAGGCAACCCTGAATTAGTTGTTCCCATACCTCTTCATCTTCATTTGCCCAGGAACACGTAAACGCTAGTTGGCGCAGGTGCCCATGAAAAGGGCCCAGGCTCTCACTGGACTTCTGTGTTGCCAACCTCATTACAAATCTTTGGATCTATGAGATCCAATTGTGATGGCCGAAAATGCTGGCTTTTTTTTTTTAATGAAACCCCCTTTACACCACATAGATAGACCCCCGCAGCCCCTCCATATTACTAGACTATCCCATACCCACCACATATATATGTGGTGTAAAAGGGGTGTTTTAAAAACAAACAAAAAAAAATAATCTGGCATTTCAACCGTCGCAATTGTGAGGGCGACATTTGGGCCATTTCCCAAATCTTTCATAATCAGTGTTCACTATTGAGGCGAAGTATTAATTCAGTGCTGTGATAGCAGCCGCATACGAGTCGTCAATTGGTCTTAGCATTTTAAAGATCCTGTGAACTGCCAGACCAGCCAAATATATGAGAGTGGATTTCTTGGCCCGATCCTCTAACTCCCACTAGGCGTCAAAATACATTTTGAACCTTGCTAGCCAGAGGCTCCACCTTGAGCCCAAACTTACAGCTGAGCCCTCAACTACAAATTCAGTGGGGGGGGGGGAACGGGGGCCAAGGATCTTTCCTGCACTGGTTGCTCTTGCCTCATCACCTGACATGACAACGACTAGCGCAGCCCGGAATCGTATCCTGGTGGGGCCTAATGGCACAAACGCAGTGTCCCTTACTGCTGTGACACGGGCTCTGCAGCAACAAAAAAAGTCACACCAAACTTCACGGTACACAAGCACTTTCGGGGGTGCCACAACCCCATATAGGCACACATGCCCAGCCACATGCCCACTGTGGCGTTGCTGGAGAGAATCCCCTTCCTCCAGGGTGCACAAGCACTCTCCTGGGAGAGGGAGAAAGGGAGGGACTCTGCGGAAAAGCGCAATGATCTACAATTCCCAGTGTTCACTGTTGCATCCTGCAGTGGGCGAGTGGTTCCCGAAAAGACAGCCCTCCCCCCCTAACATCTTAATTGGAGTTCAAATTGGGTTGGGAAGGGGAACTGAACTCAAACCACACGCTGGAACTTGATGAGTCTGGGCTTGTTTCTTAAATTAGAGCACAGTCTTGCATAGAAGTTAAATAAGTGCTTTTATTAGCTAATTGTGCGGACACGTGTTTTGACCAAACAGGGGTCTTTTTCAAGGCGTGTGTCACTTTGGTGGTGAAAGTAATAATAATGTAAATTTGGTGGTTAAAGTAATAATGAGCCCAATAGTCAGGGCTCGGCAGTTTAACCTTCTAGGCCATGGGGGCCACTGGAGCAAGATGGGTGGTTATGCTCCAGTGGCCCCCATGCCCTAGAAGGTTAAACTGCCTAGCCCGGACTATTGAGCTCATTATTACTTTAACCACCAAATTGGCACATGCCTTGAAAAAGACCCATGTTGGGTCAAAACATGTGTCAGCAAAATTGGCTAGTAAAAGCACTTATAATTTTACTTCTACGCAAGACTTGGCTCTAATTTAAGATACAAGCCCAGACTCATCAAATTCCAGCACGTGGTTGGAGTTCAGTTCCCCTGCCCAACCCAATTTGAACTCTCCTGGTGGAGGCGCAACTCAAATGAGGCCACAGATTAGAGGAAAGCCTCATCACACCACACATGTAAACAGCTTCCCCACAGACAACACTGATGGATTTGAAGAGAGCAGAGGTAAACACAATGTCAGGGTTTACAGCCTTGTTATGGCTGTATTATCATCCCCACAGGGGAGATTTCAAGAATTGGGGGCTGCGCCATTACCAGAAGGGAAATCGTATGGCCAGATGCCAGCAAGGGAGCTGCTCTGCAGATTTAAATGGCTTCTGCAGCAACTGGGTAGTAGATGGATCTAGCAGCTCGTAGACAGGTGAAGGCAAGCGTCCCCAACCAGCACGATCCTCCCCGCAATGAGAGACAATGATGGACTCTCCCAGGATGGGAATAAGGCCAAGACAAAGTGCGGGTGTGCGTAAATGGGAGTTTATCAATCAGAATAGGGCATGCAAAGAACTCTGCAAACTCCGAGAGCGCTCTGTCTGACAATAGCAAAGACAGGCGTATATATTTACAAAAAACGTCATCAGAACCTACATACTATAGGGGGCACAAGTTCAATGGGATTGGGTGGCGACGACTAGCTATAGGTGCTGCTGTGATGTGGTTGGCCTTGGCTGGAGGACGTCACTGGTCAGCCTCGTGGGTTGGGCTGGGCCTGGCGGGTCGGCTGGGTTCATTCGGGCGATGTCGTTGTGCCACTGTGGCCAGTGTCAGAGATGAATGTCTTTTCCTGACTTCTCTGCCCTATGCCATGCACACCGCAGTCATTCAGTCATTTGCAATATTATCTTCTTTAGTAAATCTTCCAATAGGTTATTCTACAGGTTAATGCAACACAGGAGGAATGCACCTCGAGAGGGGGTTGATGGCGATTCATCAGTACATGGTTACCAGTGTCCTGTTGACCGGGTACCATAGGTCGTGGGGCTGGGTCTCAGGGCATGGGACAGGCGGTACATGTCGTCCTGTCTTGTTAGAAGTCATTATGAATGTGTTGCTGTAATGTTGCCATAATATTGGGTGTCCTAATTTTACAGGGGCCATTAACCTAAGGTGATCCGGTGGGTCGTGGGGCTTAAGAGAGGGCATCTCTGGATTGTGTTTTCAGGCAGAGGTTTACTGCTGGGCTGTAAATAATACAGGTGGCGGGCCGTGGCCTTGGGTGCTGCAGAGGGAACTACAAATCTTTGAAGTGGCTCCAGCCGAGTTGGGGGAGGTGGAGCCGCGCGGCGCGGGCCTCTGCTCTCTCGTCTGGCAGGCTTCGCTGGGAGGGAGGGGGAATGGCCTTGCATATGCTCACAAAAGGTCCCTTCCTCGTGTGTTGCCGATTTTAGGTGAAAGTATCATAAACATTCAAATAATATACAATACTAATTGAGTCATTCAGAAGCTCACCTTTTAACATTGCTAATGCCTCTCAAATGTAGCCAGTCTGAGCACATTATTTCTACACTATGATTTAACAACTACAACATTTTGTTATATGCATATACATTTGCAGTAAGTGAGGTAGTAGTGAGCTTGATGGAGCGCATAGAAACGACTCGCCACTGTACGTGACGGTAGTGGCACATAAGGGGCTTGGACATACCCACATGAAGGGTGCATTTTCGTGCACCCTTGACATGATCCCTCAATATGGTTGCATTTGTCTTTCTTTGCACTCTAGCAGCATTAGTTCGGTTATGGCACGGGACCGTGGGGTGTAATCTTTTCAATGATACGCATAGCAAATAAACCCCCCCCCCCCCCCTCCCGGGACGCTTTTTAACTATTTGTAAATAATTGCAGTGGTGTGGGTGCTTCATTGCTAATGCCATATGAACACGCATTCTGCCATATGTATACATTTTACAGGTTTTTTAGTCAAAGAGGTTTGTGGAGAAAATGCATCCATCGCAGGTAGTTTTGTCATTAGTATTTGGGAACTTTTGCTTTTATCCGAGGGCCGTTTTACAGTTCTCTTTCCACCCAGGCTCTGCTGGCCGGGTCATGCCGGGAGCACCGATACACTGCGGAAGGTGAAATGTTACAGTGTTGGTATCTTACACTAGCTCATGTCCGTCTTGTTCGTGGGAACGGGTTCACAGCGGATCTGCCAGGGAGCTGCGGCCACGAGGATAATTGAAACTCTCCAAAGGTGGGGGCCGCGCTGCAGTGCGCCGGGCTCACACCATCTTTATTAAACAAAATGGTTCCTGAGGCCTAGCTAAATTCAATAGGTTTGGGCAATGTTTTCAGCAGGTGAGCCATCCACCACCTGGGCCCTGGTGGTAAGGAGGGGACGCCTGACGAGCCATGGCGGTCACCGGGGGAGGGGATGTAGGCGAGGAGGGTCTTTTGGACCAATCCTCTCCTACACAGGTGATATGATATGATAGGTTATTTATAACGCGCTTAATACCCAGAGGTTTCTAAGCGCGGGTCCGGGGATCGAATCTGTGATGCTCTGTCTCGTCTTGCTTCCAAGGCAAGCACATTGCCGCTGAGCTATCCTCCCGAGGGTGCCATGCTCAACCAATGACATGAAACTCTGCCTCACCTAGGCGGTCTGCGCATGCAGTGCCCAGAAGAACAATCGTCCTGCGAGTCCACAGGTCAGATAGCTGAAGCGATAGGCCCCCTCGTTGCCATTTGTTGTGTCCTGTGGGAACAAGTAGGCCTGGGGTGCACAGGTGCGGTCCAAAAGGTTCTGCGTTTGTCAGTCCCCACTCATGTACTGCCCTACATGCTGAGACAGGGCCGCATGTATTAACTAGGCGAGATTACGGAAGACATCACGCCTTCCAGGAGCTACGCTACAATACTGTCGAACTGCACGCCACACGAACTGCACCTGATGCACAACACAGTGCTGCAAAACCTAGGAATCCAACCCCCTAAGCGAATTAGTAATGTCTTTTACTTTTACAGGACTATTGAAAACAAAGTGGTGGCACTCTGCATTTTCAAGCATACGGGTAATGCACCGACTTTTTAATCAGTAATTAGTAACACCATAGCATGTTCTGGACAAACAAGGGTGGACAGATGACACGTTAAGGGAAGAGTAGGGAGAGGGAAGAGGAATAAAGGCAATAAAAGGCATTCCATTTAATATGAAACGTAGGTAATGTTTTTGTTGATAAGGCATACATTTTTTCAATTCTGTGAAAAGAGCAAACAGAATTTTACCATAACATTTTTATAAGCATTTCCATATGAGTCCAAAATTTTAAAACAAAAATTACAGTTAAAAACTGAATGAATGAAATCTGCAGGAGAAGGAAGGACAAGCATACACTTTGACTGGAGTTAGACATTTTGGAAACCCTTTATGGCGTAAGATAGGCTCTATGTAATATGAAGTAGTGCAATTGAGTGAGATTTGCTGCAACATCGTCCACACTTCTTGAGTGATTTATGAGTTCCAATCAAATTCCCACATGTTATAGAGTTTAATAGTGGTATCAGTGGGCTGATGGAATAGAATTTGGATGCTTTGGTGGAGTGAGAGTACAACATGAGTTCTAAACATTAAGAGGGAATTTTATGTGTATAATGAGGGATAGCTTCAGCAATAAGTTTAGTGAAACTGGAGTAAGTATTAAAATCTGATTAATTTAAATTGAAGCGAGTACAGAGGTCTTGGAACCATTTATGTAGGATGTTATGTTTGGGTTTATGAGGAACAGCTTTATTAAACCACAAGAAGGCACTGGAGATATCTTGGATATTACCACATGTTGCAATTAAGGAATTCCATACTTGTTTGAAGGAATATATGAGAGGAGGTTTTTTGATTCCAGGCCATCAGGATGCTTTGAGAAATTGAGTAAAGGACAAAGGAATAATGTGTTTTGATTCCAAAATAATCAATGAAGGGGGTGTTAATGAACTGGGGTTCAGAAGTTAAACATAAGGTATTTTGCCATAATAAAAAGGATTTTTGGTATTTAAGGAAGTCTGGAAAATTCACTCCACCAAAAGGTTCACTGGATTTTAACTTATTGAGAGCAATTTTGGCGGTTTTATCTTGCCACAGGAATTGAACTAGAATTTTGTCCATTTTTTTTAATAATTAATGAATTTGGGAATCCTACTGGTATCATAGAGAGATAATAGAGTGTAATGGGCCCAAAGAGTCATTTTAATAGAGTCTAGTCTGCCCCAAGAGAGGAACCAAGGAGACCAGTGATTAATGGATGAGTTAATATTATCAATAATTATATTCTGGGTTAGGTCTACGGTGGCCTCACGGTAATTAGCGATGCCTAGGTATTTAACAGATGAAGTACACCATTTAATTCTAAAAAGGTGTGTTCGCTAATGTACATGAATTTGTAAGGGGCAACATTTCTGATTTGTCATAGTTCAATTTATATCCAGAGACACAGGCACATTGATGTATAGTAGACATAAGTGCTGGGAGGGAAGAGTTAGGATCTGATAAGTAAAGTAGAATATCATTCACATAAGCAGTGAACGTAAAAGTAAAATCTTAAATTGTGATACCTTTAATGCTATCATTGACGGTAATACTTTGAGTAAAGGATCTAAAGCTAAAACAAAAAGGTTTGGGGACAGTGGACAGCGCTGTCTAGATCCTCGTGAGATGGGAAAAGCTTTAGTGAAAGTGTTATTAATAAGAATTCTGGTAGAGGGAGAGGAGTATAGAAGTGACACTAATTTGATAAAGGCAGGGTTGAACCCATGCCATAAGAGGGATTGAAAAAGAAAAGGCCATGAGACTATCAGAGCAAGGAGGAAAAGAGGATCAGAAGAACTTGCGCATACATAAGAGTGTTGAAATTAATTCTCGTATTGGATGAGGTATACCTACCTTTAATGAAGCCTGTTTGATTAACGTTAATTAGTTTATGCAGAATATCAGCCAGACAGTAGGCAATTATCTTGGCTAAGATTATGGAATCCAAATTAATTAGTGAGATGGGACTGTCATTTTTAAGAGGGGTCTTTGTCTGTTTGGGAAATAAAAAGTGCTTCTCCAAAAGAACCTTTGTTAGAGCCTGAGGTAAGAAAATTATTGTAGAGTTCGAGAAGTTAGGAGATAGTCGGGATGAAAGGTACCAATACAAATCTATAGGAAAACCATCTGGTCCAGGGGCTTTACCCATTTAAAGATGTAAAATAGCTTTATCGAGGAATGAAAGGTCTATTGGATGTTCAGTGATCTTTTTTTATTAGAGCTGAGATATTTAAGAATATTATCATTAAGAATTGTTTGTTGTGCCAAGTAAAGTTGGGAGTAAAACTCAAAAAAATAAAATACTTCATTAATTTGTTGCGAATCAGAAACTGATATTTTGTTGGTTAACTACTGAAGTTATGAAATTGTTTTCATCTTTAGCTAAGCGGCTAATAAATGTGCACGATTTATTGGATCCGCCACTACATTTAGCTTTGGATCTTAAGAGCAAAAGGCTTTATTTGTGCTAATGACGACGGAGCAAATAAGGTCTTGGGAGAAATTTCATTTTGGTTTTTCTTAAAGGATGTATAGTGTATAATGAATACACACAGTGTGGCTTGAAAGGCATCCCAATTGTTATGTATAGATGTATCAAGAGGATTATTAAGGCTAATGAATCCGTAATAAAGATATTCAATTTCTGGATAAAATCTGGGTCATTCAGTAAAAAGGAATTAAATCTCAGTCTGGATGAATGGAAAGGCAAGGGATCCCATTCCAGCACAGTAAGAACTGGGGCATGAGCAGCAATAATAATGTGGCCAATTTCAGAATTAAGAATGTTGGGTGCAAGAGGGGAGTTTATAAATATATGATCTTTTCTTGAAAATGATTTGTTTGGGGGGAGAAAGGGGTACTTTGTTTCACCTCAGGAGGGCAGAAGTGCCAAGTATCAACAAGGGAGAGATCTTCTAGTTAAGAAGGAATTGAAGAAACATCGATACTAAGGAACGATTATGCCTGCATCTCCCTTTCCTGTGAAGAGTCTAGCTGGCTCTCCTCTGGCCACCAGATGGCTGTGAGCCTGGCTGACACATCCCATCTCTCCGACAGCTCCTTGGCTCAGCTTCAGCCGGTCGGGTGAGCAGGCCTCACCCAGACTGGAGAAGTGAGAGGCCGCTGCAGGCTGAGGCAGCACAGGAACATACCTCAGAAAGAAAGACAGTCATATAGCAACCATGCAGGAGCCGAGGCCCAGAACTACCATCTCTGTATCCCGGACACTGACATGGTGGTCGTGAAGAGATTGGGAGTCTGTGATGCAAAGGACAGACCTTAGCAGTAGCGAGAACAAGACTTACAAAAAGGTGAGGCTCGCTACGATAGCAGGAAGAGAAGAGAATGTGAGGGAGGCAGTGCCAGCAAGGAGGGAATGCAGATGAAGGCTTTGAAAGCACAAAATAAGTGCTGGAAGGTGGCTGTGGCACGCATGGAGCGACTGCAGGAAGAGAGTGCCGAAGGGGGCTTTTGCTTTGGCAGTATGGAGATAACAACGATAGACATTGACAGGATGAAGTGTGTGTGCAGGTATATAGACTGACAAGGATGCAGTGAGAGTACAACGTGTAGCAGGCTAGACATAGGCTTCATGGAGAAACTAAGGGAGTATGCATATGGGCTGTCCCATATTGGAGAGTTTAAGGGGGAAGAGTTTGTGGGGTGTGTTGTATTCTCCCCTTAAGGAGAACGTAGCATAGGTCTGTATGCAGTGATATTATTAGTTGGGGTGGAGGGAAGCCGTGCCAGCATGGAGAGTGAAAGAAATGTCGTGCTGGTAATGAGAGGGTGCTGAGAGCCATAGTACGGAGATGGCGGTGACACCTTCAACACTGTCCAAGGCGTGTTGGTTTGTGTAGGTTCATGGTGAGCTGTGACAGCTGGTACAAAGTTCAGGCTGCAGCAGACAACATTTGGGTGCAGGGATCGAGTGCAAGCGGTGGCAGCATGGGGATAGTGGCCACGGAGGTTTGACAGCATATTCAGTCACTTGGTACATGCCTCCCACAACCTGTGATAGTATGAGCTTGTGCAGTAGGACACTGGGCATGGAGAATGAATGCGCATGGTGACTGAAATCGATTGCATAGAGAGTTTTGCGGCTGTAGCAGAGGCCTGCAATCTGCAGCTCTACAAATACTTCGACTTCTCAGATCCAGCTTTATCAACCATGCTGGCTAGGGATGATGGGAGTTGTATTCCAAAAATAAGGGAGCCAAAAGGTTGTGGACTCATTGGCAATATGGCCAATCTATTGTTAATATGAGGACTAATTGGGCGATGCGAAGCAAAGATGGCAATACAAGATCATTGACTGTAGGCGAGAGTGCACTAGTAGTAGAGACTTCAGTAAGTGCATTGACTCCAAGGGGCAGGGGCAATGCCTGTTGGGGGCTAGTGGGCTGTGTGTGGGGGTGGAAGTAGTGATGGTAGAGAGAAGGTCAAGCCCCTACAAGAAGGATATGAGTACAAGCTGCAGGACAGTGTTTTGCAATTACTCAATGGTAATTTATTTTTTTAAAATTTGATTTTATTAAGTTTTAACACAACAGTTCTCTCAATGAGAAAAGAGAAAAAGTTACATATGCATCCATATTCTTTACACAGGTGGAAGTAATTCCAATATACAGTGCTTAGTTTCGTTTCTATACATCCAACGGTATAACAATGGAAAAAACCAAAATATTTTTCTCGTTCTCTTTATTCATTTACACCTTCCCTCCTCCCCCCACCCCTTACGGACTAAGAAATCGTGTAACCAAGGAGTTGTGTTTTCATGGTCATGCGCTCATTGTCGCAGGCTGAAACTGTTCGATGTGGTGTGTTCAGGGACTCGCCATAAGGAGGGTGTCTTGTCACGGTTCTACTGATCCCTGAGAGGTAGCGTAGAAGCGGTCTCATAACAGGTAGAGGGGGAAAAGTACCCAAGAGGAGAAGGACCCAGTCGGGCCCTATAGACAGTGAACCCTATCTCCATTTGGGGTTGGATGTCTGTTTGATGTGCGTTTGCTCAGGAAATCTGACCACCGGACTTCACACTGTGTCGCCCTGCCTTGGAGTGATCGGTAATTTTCTCCATGGTACATATGTTCATTGCAACATTGATCCATTCGTTCTCGGTCGGGGTCGTGATTGATTTCCATTTGGTGGCAATTAATGCCCGAGCAGCGAGCAAAAGATGGGGAGCTAGCCTTGGACTCTCTGCCATTCGTCCTCTATTTTCTCGAGACCGAACAGGACAAGATGGGGGTCTGCCGTTCTTTGAATCCCGTCTAGGTATCTAATCCACCCCAAGACCTCATTCCAATAGATCTTAATCTTAGGACATCCCCACCACATGTGCCAATAATCTGCGACTTGTCCACATTCACGCCAGCAGAGGGGGGAGGATGATTGATACATTTTGGATAGTTTATAAGGGTCATACTGACAGCAGTGCAAGAGTTTGATGGAATGGAGTTTGTATTGGCACAATATGGAAGTGCGTGTTGCCATGCGGCACATTTTATCCCACACGTCTTCATCAATTTCCGACCCCATGTCATTCCTCCAACATGTTCTGAGGTTATGCGTGTTCCCTCTACCCGCCTCCACTAGTAATTTGTACATGGCGGAAATCAGGCCCTTCCTGTCAGTCTTGGAGTCCAACAGCTTTTCGAAGGGGGTGAGCTCCCTACTCAGTTTTTCCTTCCATGCTGCCTTTGTTAAGACCCCTTTGATCTGTAGGTAGTGGAAAGTGGACAGCATGCTTATATTTAGAGCCTCTGTTAGCTCCGGGAGAGTGATAAAGGAATCGTTTTGGAGAAGCTGGCCCACCCTTTCTAGTCCTGCTTCATACCACGCCTGGAATCTTTCAACATTGGGGATGTGGTTATTTATGCCCGGGGACCATAGGTGGCTCAGTGGAGACAGACATGTTGCGATTTCTCTCATCTCTGGACCCTCCTTCCAAATTTCCCATATGGTGGCAAAGAGCGGATGCTCCTTCGTCCTCCTCAACACTCTTTCGTGGGGCCCATAGTCACTCCAAGAGTGTTGCTGGGTCTAAATAGTGGTTGTCCATTGCTATCCACTGTGGTTCTTTTTGGTTACGTAAGTGAGGGACGAGCACCCGTAATTGGGCAGCAACATAATACTTCTTGAGGTCTGGGAGGTCTACCCCTCCTTTATCTTTGGGCAACATTAATGTGTTGTAGGCGATCTTGGCTTTTTTCCCACGCTACAGGAATTTCTAACCTCGGTGAAGTATTGCTCCGGTATTTTAATGGGAAGCTTCTGGAAGGGGTAGAGAAACCTCGGGAGACAAGTCACTTTAATGGCGTTAAGCCGGCCAAGCCACAAGATTGTCAATTTGTCCCACCTGGCCAGATCCGCATGGAATTTGGCAAGAAGCTGTGGAAAGTTTGCTTCATAAATATTGTCTATTTGTTTCATAATTCGAATCCCTAAATATTGCATGGTGTCGTGCTCAAGCGTCAGTCCAAGGGAGGAATATTTTATTTCGTTTACCTCCGCCGCCCCCTGGAGGGGGAACCATATGGATTAGGACTGATTGACCTTGTACCCTGATAACTGACCATATTCTTCAAGGAGGCATATAGCTCGGGGAATGGATCTTTCAGGATTGACCACATGCAGGAGTATGTCGTCGGCATACAATGCCAACTTGTACTGTGTCCCCCAGGTGCATCCCTTCTATACTGGTGTCCGTTCTCATCTTTTGTGCTAATGGTTCAAGCGATAAAGCAAACAAGATGGCCAACAATGGGCATCCCTGTCGGGTACCACGCTTCAATTGGAACCACCTAGAATATACCCCATTTACAAATACCGAAGCTGTAGGCATCCAATAGACCGCCTGGATTCCCTTTCTAAGCTTGGGGCCCATCCCAATTTTTTCGAAGGACACCCATTAGAAAGTCCCAATCTACCCTATCAAATGCTTTTTCTGCATCGATGGAAAATAGTGCGGGATCAATGTTCAGGTTGTGGGAGGCATGTACCAAGTGCAGGGTCTTGCGCATTATGTCTGCACCCTGGCGACCCAGTATAAAGCCCACCTGGTCAGGGTGGATGAGTCAGGGCATGGATGTTTCAATTCTAGCTGCCAAGACCCTTGTGTATATCTTTGCATCTAAGTTAAGTAGGGAGATAGGACGGTATGACCTGCATTTTTTGGGATCTCTCCCTTCTTTTGGGATGACAGTTATGAGTGCTTTGACAAATGAATCCGGAGGTTTCCCCTTCTCCAGGATCTCATTAAATAGTTTCACTAGAAAGGGTGTGAGCTGCGAGGCAAATGTCTTGTAAAAACCTGCAGTTTACCCGTCTTTGCCTGGGAATTGACCTAGTGTTAGTCGTTTGATAGCCTCCTGAATCTCCTCCTCAGTTATGGGGGCATCCAGGGTCGCAGACTCAATGTATGTCAGTTTGGGCATATCGATATCGGCTAAATAGGCTCAAATGCTAGACGGGTCCGATTCAGTCTCTGGGGGTATACAGGGCTTCATAGAAGTCTGCAAAGGCTTCGGGGATGGTGGTCCTACTTATAACTGTGTTGGGTCCTCCATCAACTATTTCCTGTACTTTGCGTTCTGTCTGCTGTGCTCGTAGCTTGGCCGCTAACAACACGTCTGCTTTGTCTCCTTTCTCATAAAATTTTTGTCTTAGGAAAAGAAGTTTGCGAGCTATTTGGTCATGTTCTAGGAGACGGAGTTTTGCTTTGTTATCTAGTTGGGCGATTTCTCTACGGAGTCTATTTCAATCAGGGTGTTCTCTCTCTTTTTATTGGCTCCCTCATCATCAGGACCCCCATCCAGGTCGCCTTGCCCGCATCCCAGACCCCTTGTGTAGAGACCTCCCGGTATCATTCAATCAAAAGTAATCAGCAATTTCAGTTTCCATCTCCGACTTAAAAACATGGTCTTTCCAATCGGTTTCGTTGCATCTCCTTTTTCCACCTCTGACTGGTAGGGATTCCCATATTATACCGGCGGTCACCATGTAATGGTCAGACCATGCGATCGGTGTGATTTCTGTGTGTGAGGCCGTATCACATAGATCTCTTGAGAGGTAGAGGTGGTCAATGCGGGCGAGTGTATTGTCAGGGGCTGAAAAAAAAGTTGTAAGCTCTCGCCGTGGGGTGCATTCATCTCCACACATCAGTCAATCCATACAGTTCCATCATCACCCTGAATTGAGCCTGGTCTCCTCCGAGTTTATCACGTGTTTCTGGGTTACCAGGTTTCCAATCTAACAGGGGATATGCCCATGTATTAAAATCTCCTCCAAGGATGATATGACCCGTTGACTATAGCATTATTTTGAGGATTGTTTTGGAGAGGAATCCAACCTGCCCTACGTTGGGGGAGTAAATCGTGGCGATCGTAGTGAACACATTCCCAATGGTCCCTGAAACAAGCAAGGCCCGGCCTCCAGCATCTGACCAAAACTTTGTGGTCTTGAAGTCTATCCCCTTCTTAATGATTATTCCCACTCCCCCCTCTTTAATGGTCCAGAGCCCCAGAATTCAATCCCAGATCGCCTTCCCAGGACTGCCCTCTCCTCACCCTTCATATATTTAGTATCCTGCAATAAAAGGATATCGATATTTTTTTTTTTTTTGCAATCGATATTTGATCTGCAAAACTCTCTAAAGACAAGTGATCTCTTGGTCGGTGAATTAAGACCTTTAAAGTTCAGCGGTCATCGTAACAACGGAATCTGAGAACATACATACTCTCTGACCCTTTCAACCCGCTTCCTCGGTGTTCGAACAACCATGTAACCATTGTACTGCTCATAGTTCTTGAATATCCCCTTGATTTGACACGTGCCTTCGTCCGTCTTCCCCACCCACCCTCCCTTCCTTCCTTCCTTCCTTCCTTCTTCCTGAGTTCGGTGGCGTCCGATCGAGCTTAGTTAAACGCAATAGCCCGGAACCGAACCACTAGTGGAGACCGTTACCTCACGGTCCCCTTGTAAAATAAGCATCAAAATAACTAATGAGCCCCCGGTAACCTCCCCCCAGAGCAAGCACATTTCTGCAAGATAAGTGGAGGTCTCAATCACGTTACCCCAATAGACACCCATGTTTTCCCCTTATCAAAAATCAATTCAAGCAAAGAGTACCATACTTGTCGAGGATCAGCTGCCCCCTTCTGGGGAGCTATTTCCCCTGCAATATTTCCTCAAGCCTTTCACCTTCTTCCTCTTCGTGCCCTGTATCTGCCATTCCCTCCCGTCCTTATGGGCATGGTCACGGGATTCCTCCCGATCCTGCGGGCCCAGCAAGTCAGATATGCAAGCTTTGATTTGTTGCTCAGAGCTCAACCTGATCCTTGTGCCTTCATGTTCGAAAGAAAGAGAAAAAGGGTATGCCCATCTGTAGCATGTGTCACGAGATTTAAGCCATGTCATGAGTGGTTTACACATTTTCCTCAGGGCCAAGGTCAGGGAGGAGAGGTCCTGGTATATCGTTATTTGGGATCCATTTAGGGAGATGGTGCTCCCGCTCCTCGCCTTTTCCAACACCCTCATCCTATCCTGATAACGGTGAAATCTTGCCAGAACTGATCTCGGGCCTTCAGGTGAGCCTCCCGCTCTATGAATGCGCTCTGTCTTGGGTTCATCAATGTTGTCGTCGGCAACCAGGAGCTTGATGATGTCGTGGAGGGTTGTTTTCAGGTCCTCTTCTGTTTCCCCTTCTTTTTCGGGAATCCCAAAAAATGTAGGTTGTTTCTCCTTTCACGATTCTCCAAATCATCCATCTTAAGTCTAAACTCCTGCTCTCTTTGTTCTAGCTCAGTTTTTCTGTTGGCCAGCTGTGTTTCCAAGACATCGATTGAGGCCTGGTTGTTTTCGACACCTTCAACCCTATCCTCTATGTTGTCAAGGCGCTGCGTAAGTTTATCAATCTTTCCTCCTATATTGGCTCCCATGTTCCTTATTTCCGCCAGTAAATCTGCTATGTCTCCTTTTGTGGCAGCGGTTTCTGCATCTGTGATTGGCGATGTGGCCATTTTGGAGCCGACGTCAATTCTGGGTATCGAACCGTATGCGTATATGGCAAGTTTCTGTTGGGCGTTCATGCGCCTGATGTCGTAGTTTCAACGTGTCGGACAGTGCCGCTGCTAGAACGCCCGTTACCACAGAGGAGGCACACGCCCCAAGGTCACTTATTTCATGCTTTTACTTTCTGTTCTAAGGGGGCCTTTCCCTCTGTGAGGTAGATGCGTCCGTTATTACAGTCTGGGTAAGGTCCTTATCCTCTGGCGGGAAAACGGAGGGGGGGACAAGGGCAGACACTTACTTCTCTTGGGCCGCAGGGAGCGCGAGCACCTTGCCGCGTGCATCCCAGGCCGCACCCCAGCCCGGTGGCGGGGCCGCCTTGCTTGGTCCGTCAGGGGGCGGCGATCTAATCCCGCCGTGAAGGTTTGTTTCAGCAGAAGAGGAAGCACAGGGCCCGTGCCTCAGTTTTCTTCTCGGGGCGCCCGGCGTCAGACCGCTTTCAGAGTTCTCCCCGCTCCTTTCTCCACTATTGTGGTCTACCGTCTGCTCCGCCAGGTCCACCCATCCAGGATTTGCATTGTGTGGACGTGGGGGCCCAGCCTCCAGCGTGCTCTCCACTGGGTGTTGCTCCCAGCAGGCCAAGAGTTCCAGGCAGCGTCGAGGCCGATTCTAGTTTTGTTTTCACCTTCACAGTTTCATGATGATATTTGGTGGAAGCCGGGGTCGTTTTCACTCGGGATTTCTTCCATACGTGGAGAGTACCTTCACAGACCTTCGTCTCGAGTTTCCACCCCGGGGGGGGGGGGGGAGGGGAGGGTGGTGTAAAAAAAAAACGGGGGCTCATTCTGTTTTTCGGGAGCTCACGCGGGAGAGGATCTCATCCGCACGGCCCCAGGTGGCCACCACTCAATGGTCATTTTAATAGAAAAAAGCAAATGGCATCCAATGCTGGGAGCATGAGAAGGTGGGGCAGGGCATGGGGAGTTAGGTTGCTATGCAGTGTCTAAAGGGTAGGCCCAGGTATGATAATTTGGGTATTCTAGAATTGAAGTGGACCAATCCATTGAAAGGGGTCTTCTGGAAAAGGTTGCGATTAATATGCAGGCTGTAAAGACCTCGAAAGCGTTGGCCAGTACAAAGTATTATGGGAAGCGTTGTCCACTTTCTTTAAGCTGCAGATACCAGTGCTGCAACAAGGATGGGTGACAGCACTTTGTTTTGGTACATCCCAGATAGTAATACGATAGCTCTGGTTGGCAGCATAGATGGCTGGAGGAGTCATTGCTGCTGGAGCACATGCTTACAACGAAGTTCCAAACAGCTAATGTTTTATGGCCCTACAGATGTTTGGGACTTCAACTATCGCTTCTGCCAAGCATAGTCGGTGGTAAAGGATCATGGATGTTGTAGTCCAAAACATCTGGAATGCCAAATTATTAACCAGGCGCTTCCAGACGAGCATTGATAAGTCATGTGCATTTGGAAACTGTTCCCTGATGTACTGTATTTGGTTAACTGGGGTGTGTCAGCCCAAGTCAAAAAGGAAGACCTTCCTGGAATCATCCAGTGACTGCATCGTAGAGTCAGGGTCCCCATGACAACTTCAGGATTGGGGTGTGAGGGGAATTACTCCAGGATGATGGTTTGGAATTGTGAACGATTGCAGACAACTTCAGGAGGAGTTATTTCACGTTGCTTCCAAACGAATTAGGAAAAGGGTTTGGATTCGTTGTGTGTAAGACGGGTGTTATTACTATAGGCTGAGTCTAGTTAGACTCATGAATAGTGCAATGGAAAACCTCAAGGGGTCGATTTCCATCTTTGCTAGAGCACTCCAACATCATTAACTAAGTTCACTGATTTAGTTTACAAAACTACAAATCCACCCCCACAATGTCACAAACCAACCTGTAAACTCCCTCATTTCTCACCTCTAGCTAACATGGCATCACACCCAATAAACTCCCACAATTACAAATCATGGCACTAAAATAAACACTTTCAGTGACCTAAACAGAATCCATTAAAGGTCTACCTGCATGACAGACTGCCAATCACTTCACCCAATATCACTATGAGCAGCTAGCAATTAGTTCCAGCAGTCACCACACCCAAGAAAACACTACCCAATACCCCCTGACACCCCCCGCCACACCTCCCCCCAACAGACATCAACAGCACAAAAACAGGTGAATTTACAAGTTGGCACTAACTTACAAATTCACCAGATCAACTATATAGTTCTACACACAAGAACACTGGCATCTTCAGTTTCACAGAGCAGCGTGCGAGCTACAATGTCGATTAATAGCAGGGGCAGACATAGCAACCAACCATGGTTGTGGGGATGTTCCAATTACATTGTTTTTAAAGACCGTAATCTGAATGATCAAGCAGGTGTGTGGTAATATGTATATGTCACTTTACAGTCCAAACAGGCCTGAACGCCATACTGTAACAAGGACACACTGTTGAGAAGACATGGTGATAGAGTTCAGCTGGTCATATTAGATATGTCCAACAAAACATTTGTAGCAGTTAATTTATAGTCCAATATTTTGTAGTTGTTGCACAGCTAAATCTTTGGGAACTGCAACATTACAGAGACATCTGCTGATTTACTGCTTTGTCGTTCAATTGTCTAGGTGAAGTAACAAGAGGCAGGTTCTGAGGAACAAATGTAGGAGGAATGAACACTAGCCATCCATGCCAAGAGACGGTTTTCCAGCTTTTGTGAACAGCCATTACTAAGTTTGGGATTAGTCCGTTTCCACAGATCAGCTTTTACAATATAATTCTCTTCCGTTTTTCACTGCATCTACTTGCAGTTCGATAACATCACATTTTCCACCACTTCCTAGATTCCCACAGTAGCAACTTTTTCTCCTCTGCCTTCCCTTTTAAAGCATCAATTAGTCCCTCTGCATCACACTAGGTTTTCATTATTTCACTGAATGTTTTCCATCAACACATTGTTTCTTGGCTGCAGGTATGAAAAAAGGCAAGTTGAAACTTCATAACATGACTATCAATACAACAAACATTTTGCTTGCACTGTACGCTGGGGTAAGTGACTCCCCTTAAGCGCGATCCTATCCACTCCCTTGGATTTTTGCCTATTCTTGTGCTCCTTGGCGCTTTGCCTCCCTCCCCATGCAACTACCTACAACTCAGTCTAGCTGCACACATACTGACATGGACTACAGTCCCTGAGGGCATTCAACCCATAGCGCTTCATAACATAAGAGAAATCATGTAAACCATCTATACTTTAGAGGGTTACTCTAGAGGAAAGATGCTGTAAAAAATGTTTTTTAAAAAAAGTTTTTTTTAAAAGTCAGAATTGTGCAGCACTCATCTCTCTATGTGCGACGTCAGATGTACCCTCCTCCCCCAAACATCAGATACATTAACAAAAGGAAAACAAATTGCTTACCCATTGACTAGAAAAGCACTAGTGCCTTGAAATCTTTTCTTCACGTATGTCTCTTCTACTCATCGTATCAGTAATTTACAATTAACTTCACCAGGACTGCCAAAGGCTCAAATTCCCCATCCTGCCAAATAAAAGAGAATTGTCAGCATCAAAGAAAAGCACATTAAAGAGTGCCATGTTGTGAGTTACCACCTAAAAGAATACATTTTTAAAAAAGTACATTTAGTATGTTCCAAGATTTTGTGAACCGTGTCTATAACCAAAACCATTTATTTATAGTGGGCTTGATATGGTCGTTCCTGCCTGATGTGTTCACATTTGTGAGTGAAGCGTCTTTTGTTGCTTGGTAACTTCCTCCAAGACTTCACCCATTGTGGCTTCCACTAGTTGCATCTGCTCGCTAATAACTGGAGAGGCAACACATTACTAACTGAAGAGCTCTTGCAATTAAAATGCTGCAGTCATTTTGTGTGTCCTTTAAAAGACAGGTTTCAGTTTCTTAAATGTAAATATCAACCACAAAGTCCCAGCTTGCAGACAGCAACATGTATAGGAAATTAGGGTATGCAGGGACAGAACTGATGACCAAAGTGATCTTTACTGGGGGAACAAAAAATAAATATTACATAGCAGGCAGGGTTTTGCTAATATGAGCCAGGCACTACCCTCCAGAAGGTTGAGAAGTCTTCCCCCACCTACACCCCTAAGCATCGCTACTGTGCCATAAATTATGCACTACAGCTGAACTAGAGTAGCGCTCATGAGCAGTGGAAAAATCCTGTAAAACAGCAAACCAAGACATGGGGACATTTTGCAGAGGCATGGTTTCTCACACACGCGCCACGACCTGATACACGTAGATAGCGTTTACTTAGACGGTTGGGTGCACCTATCTGAGGAAGGCATGGAGCAACAGCGTTAAAGCCAGAGAGGGACAGCCAGTAGGAGCATTTATCCCCTACTTGGCGACAGTTTGAAAGCGATCATACAACAGTCATTGTATGGAACTAGGAAGGGAAGGAATCGCCCCACCCACGAAAAGAGGGCCTCTGTATGCTAAACAGGTAAGGTGCCTTATGGCAGTGGCCTTCAAACTGCGGTATCCGAAGGAAGCACGGCAGTGGCAGGGGGGGAGGGGGATCCATCTTGATGGATAATGGGGACCGTTTTATAGTGACCTTTATCAGAACGAACATGGTATCCATTGGGACGGTACACGATTATTGAGAGGTATAAATTTGAAAGAATTGAAATCAGACCGATATTAAAACTCGAGGGAAATATCACAGTAGAAGAAATTAGAAGAGCGATTGGTAAGTGCCCGGGAGGACTCCCAGTGGAATTTTATAGACTTTTGCCTGATTCGGCTTTAACTTTGCTTAAGGATATATTTGAATCTTCATTGATCTCAGGCCGTTTACCTGCCATTACTAGACATGCTCCGATTTCAATCTTCCTGAAGAAAGGTAAAGATGAGACATTACCATTAAGTTATAGGCCAATAAGATCAATACGGACAATACAATCCTGGCAAATGTGTTGGCTCTGAGATTGGAGGAGTTGCTACCTAATCTAATTCATTGGAATCAATCAGGTTTTGTTAAGGGAAGGAGGATGTCTTTGTATGCTGATCCCTCTGCGGATATTAATACACAACGGTCTGAGGTCAGGACCTTTCTCGCTGTAGAGAGGCACGAGACAAGGCGGTCCTCTTTCTCCTCTGCTGTTTGCAATTGCTATAGAGCCCTTAGCGGAGGTATTAAGGCAAGATGAACAGTTGGCAGGTGTGACTTGCTGGGGCTAGAGCAACGATTGTGGATGTGTAACGCTCACCTGATTCCCGCAGAGGCGCCGGTCTTGACTGGGCGAATACCGTATCTTCAAAGGTGATGTATAACACACAGTTGGCTCTTTGGGCTGGACCTCTGTGCACTGTATGTCTGACTCGAAGAGTAAGATGTCTGCAGATAGAAAATATGGGATTAATGAACTGGGGTTATTGGGTGTCTCTCTCTTCTTCCCCTTCTCTTCTCCTGTAGAACCCCAAAGGTTAACGCTCTCACCTTAGGTAAGTGAACGCCGAGCTCTCCATCTGCCTCGGGGCAGGGTGCCGTAACCAGTTTCTTCACTGGATAAGGGTGCAGGCCTCTTGGCCTCAGAGGACTGCTGTCCGTCGTTTACTGCACGAACGGTAAGTTCCGAGTATTTCAAACGTCTTTAAAAGTCTTTTGTAATGATGTCTCTTGTTTTGCAGGGTTCGGGCGATGGCGGATGACGGGCTGAAGTGAGTTGAGGATGGAACCCGTGTGAGGAATAGAAGCGCCTGGAAGCACGTAAGTAAGCGCTTGTTGCCTGCTTCACGATGCGCACTAACTGTCCTTTTATCTTGCAGGTACAAGTTCGGAGCTGCTGAAGGGTGCCGGAATACCCACTGGGTTCGGCGTGGGAAGGAGTACTGGCACGTGAGTAATAAAGTTACCCAATGTCTTTAAACGCACCTTCTTTTGTCTTTCAGATGCGGGATGCAGCGCCGAAGGCCTACGGAGCGTGCGAAGAGTTGGTAAGCCTTTGTCTTTCAGATGCCGGAATGCAGCGCTAGGCGTTGGTGACAGCCGATGGACCAGGTAAGAGAAGCGCTGTCACTGAAGACCGTAATGCTAACCTGTTCTTTCTTGTCTTTATAGGTGTTGCTGAAGACTGGATTCAGGATGGTAAGCCTTTTTCCCTTAGGCCCAGGATCAGATGCAGAAGACACGATGAGCGTTCTGCTGCAGAGGATGCAGAATAACACAAAGCAAGATTCATCCATCGGGTGTGGTTTAAATAGCCTCCTGTGGTGCTTAAGTGTCTCCTTCCACAGCCACGCCTAGGTAAGAAAAGAGTTCCTGCTTTCCAGAAGAGTTCCAGTGTTCTGAACCTAGGAAGTGGCTCCTGCCCCACCCAACAGGAAAAGTAGTCCCAAACAGAAGAGGATTAGAGGCTCAACTGGCAGGTAAGTAAGCAGCATGGTCTGCTGCAGGTAAGTCCACCCAAGCATTATGAGCCCGGCGCTTCCAGCGCTGGGACTGGGCATATTTATGAGCCTGGTGCCACTGGCGCCAGGACAGGGTCCAAAAGGTCCCAATTGGGACTGGTTGGCACTCGGAACCTGGGTTATGGGTCTGCTTCCAAGGGAGTTGGGTAAGTCCTGACCTTTTGGAAGCAGAGATCATGACAGATGTACGCTGACGATTTGCTTCTGGTGCTTAAAAATGTGGAAGACTTATGGAGATCTTGACGGTGTTCCATCGGGTTACAAAATAAATTAGTCAGAGGTGTTGCCTTTGAATCCATCTTGTGACAGGCATTTGGCAAGTTCTTTTGGTTTCAAGTGGTGTGCTGTAAGAATGAGGTACTGGGGATCTGGTTGACGCCCAATATTTTGGATTATGCAGGTGAGAATTTAAATGAAATTTGTTCAGACTTGAAGATAAGAGATGGGGTCTACTGAATCTTTGTATGTGGGGTCAAAGCGTTGAAGATGAATGCGGCCCCTAGGATCAATTATGTGCTGAGCATGCTCACTCTGACTATTAGTCTTAAATACTGTAAGGAATTAGATAGACTGATGCGAGAGTTTATTTGGGACCATAGGTTGCCCAGATTGAAATTACAATTTTTGAGAAAGGTGGTCTAGGGGTTCCTAATTTTATGGCTTGCCATTTGTTATTCATGTCGCACATTTTTGTGCCTTTCTTCAAGGATGGTTCAGATGATTGGGCGGATGCAGAAGCTAGCTGTAATGGCCCACTTTCGGCTACAGCAGTCCTGTCACCGGCTGGTGCCCCAGGATCTATAAAGTATCCTTTGTCTGAAGCTGTTAGAGTTTTGTGGAGGAAATTGTGTGTGTTGTTGGGGCTGATGCTTTGAAGGATCCAACGTCTTCAGTCTGGTTGAACCCTAGGATCAAGGTTGCAGGGAAATCTATCTTCGGGCCAGAGTGGTTCTTGAGTGGGATTAGGTGGATCTCTGATTTTATGAAGCATGGAAAGTGGATGACGGCCAAAGAGTGTCAGGATAATTGGAATCTTGTCAGTTTCTCAGTAACGGATTATCAGAGGCTAAGGAAACCATTAGGTGCGGTAGTCCCGGACACCAGGGTTGACTTTGATTTCTTTACCAATGTCCCCCCCAAAGCTGGAGTGGGAGGTTTAGCCAGTAGAGTTTATCACCAGATTGTTTCAAGGTACAAAGGAATTGATGGTCTGAGAGAAGACTTGGGCAATAGAATAGGATGTGATCTCTGCCGAGCAATGGTTAAATACATGTCAAAATATCAGATTCTGCTCTTTGAGCTTAGGTGAAAAGTCACGACAGATAAAAATACTAATAGGATTTATTGGACACCTGAACGTTTGTGGAAAAGGGGATTGTTGGACAATAACAGTTGGTGGGCTTGTGTACATGAGATGGGTACAATGATGTGGGATTGCTTGAGAGTGAGATGATTTTGCACACAGTGGTCTGTGATGAGATACTGCGATAAGAATTGATTACGACTTCAAAACTTTGATTCTGGGGGTCTGATGAAATCTTGGTGGATCTTACTACGAACCAGAAAAAAAATAATGGTTGTTCGTGGTGCGATGATTGGGAAGAAGCTAATTTTGGTTGGTTGGAAGTCAAAAGCAACTGGGGAAACGAGTACATGGTTGAATGAGATGCATTCTCAATCACACAAATAACTGGCAAGCTACTGCCCCATGAGAAGAGGTGCTCGTGCAACATGCAGAAAGGGGCCAGTGGAGACTGGGCTAAGGCTCAAGTATAGCACCAAGCAGGGGTGGGACCTCTGATAAACAGTGGAGAACTGGCGAGCCTGAGGAGCTAAACAGTGGAGAACTGGCGAGCCTGAGGAGCTGAGGCGTCTGAATAGCAGCCACGTAGGGGGCAGCTCTCATATTAAGGAACAAACGAGCACAACCAGCAGTGTTACTAAGAGCCCAGGCCAAACCAGCATCAAAATACGGCTAACACGCAACCTTGTATGGAGGACGGACAGAGCAGAGCACGCAGAGGGTAATGGCTCTCAAGGGAGGGAAAGGAAGAGGCAAGCAACCAACATTGGATATCTTCACCAGACCAGACCCCAAACACGCCCACCCAAGCAACGACCACCGGAAGGAATGACCCCATTGACAAGCGAACACCAGATTTAGCAGCCATAACCAAACTGAAATCCTCACGGGGGACTGCATTGGCAGACATGAAAGCCGACCTGGACATGAAGATTGATGCAGTAGGGATAGAAGTTAGTCTACTTAGACAAGACGTAAGGGCGCTGGCAGAAAGAACGAGCGGACTGGAGAGTGCAGTGAAAGTTAACACAGAGGCCAGCAATGCCAACACCAAGGAGGTCCTTATACTGAAATCTAACTTGGAGATCCGGGCCGAGGAGGGCAAAGGGAGAGCGCAACGCAACAATGTACGCTTTGTAGGCCTGCCGGAAGGAGAAGGCGGCTCGGACTAGGAAATATGGGGCCGGCAAGCTCTCGCAAGGCTTTGACAAGGAGGCCACAACCCTGGGCCCAACCCCAGGCAATTATAGCAAAGATATTGAATTACAGAGACAGGGAAAAGATCCTAGAATTTTTCCAGAAAGGGGGGTTGGGGGGGGAGAACAATAACACGTGCATCAGCGACAGTCACTGCATACCCGATTATACCATGGTGGTACAGAGACAACGGTACAGTTATGTGGCAGTAAAAAGAATGCGTATAACTGGCCTCAAATACATGCTTGTGTGTCCCACGAAACTAAAGGTCTTCCACAAAGGTAAAGCACATTCCTTCCACGCTCCGGAGGAGGTGACGGATTGGCTGGATGCTCAAGGCATCCCGGAAGCTGGAGATGGGCAAGGAGGCGAAGGACAGGATAAGTGATCCGGCACTATGCCTCAGACTATGGGAAGTGGGGGGTGCTCTAATGGAAAGGACAAATAAGGACGAAGAGGGCGCTGGTAAAGTATAGATTTAAATATCTGAAATTCTTGGACTGGAATATAGAACAGTATAATGAAGCTATAAGCAAAAAATGCGCGAAAGGTGGTACCAATATAGGAGACATGGGATCTAGAGAACCTAACCCCAGTAGGTAGATTAGTTAAGGCACCAATAGGGTGACACTTGCCCCGAGTACAGGCGGAAGCCACGAAAAGGGCTAGATGTAGGGGCGCCTGAGATCCAGGGATGAAGCTGGGCATCAGTTGGGAGGGGGTATTTTGGGGCGTTTTTAGTTTGGAGGAGTTTGAGTTGGGGAACAAGCTTACATGCGATAGTAAATCTCTGGACAGGGGCTGAGAAGATACTGGAGGAGGGCGGAGAGGGGCTGAAATACGGGGGACCTTAAAGGTAGTCTCCTGGAATGTCAGTTGGCTCAATAGCTACCTAAAAGAAATAAAGTCAAGATGTACTTAAGAAGGCAGAAAATAGACATAGCGCTCCTACAGGAAACACATTTTACGAAAGAGAAAATGGAGGTGCTCCAAAAGAAATGGAAGTGAAGCATCATTGGGGCAACTTATTCCACATACGCCAGGGGGTTATCACATGGGTAGCACCGCAAGTCCCATTTCAATTATTGCAGTCTATGGTTGAAGCTGATGGGAGGAAGGTGGCAATACGGGGATGGATTGAAGATTATCTGTATAATTAATACATACGCCCTGAACCAGGTCACAATTACTTACTTCAGGAACCTATATAATAAATTGAGGTGATATATGGGGGGGGGGGGGGGGTGCAGCTATCTGGGGAGGTGACTTTAACTGCACACTGAATCAGAAGGTAGACCGCTCAGACCATAAACAAGACAGGCTCTCCCCAGCAGCCAAAGCGCTACAAGCCCTATTGACAGAGTTCTGCCTAGAAGATACATGGAGGATCCACCACCCACAAGATAGACAATACTCGCACTACCCTGTCACACACGAAATGGGACTACATTTTCGTCTTGAAGGAAGTAATAGCAGAAGCAGTACAGAAAGAACATAAGGCAAGGGTCCTCACTCTCCACTGATCCTAACATGGCAATATAGACCCCCCCCCCCCCCCCCGAGAGGCAGGATACCAACCTGGCGATTAAGAGCTGAAGCATGTGATATTTAGGGAAGACTAAGAGAAGAGATTGTAAGATACTTTGAGATCAATATGCACGCTGTGGGAAGCCTTCAAGGTGGTGGTGAGGGGAATAGCGATAGCTAAATCCAAGGGGTTGCAATGGGGCATACTAAGATTTGCAACAGGCAGAAGCTAAACTTGAGGCAACTTTGAGCAAAGGGGGGGGGGGACACGAAAGAGGACGCAGAAGTCGATTGCAACTAAAATGTGTAGAGCACTGGGAAAGACTATGTCATTTGAATTATAAAATGTAAGTGGAAAGGCAACATGCAGGAGGAGACAAACCGGGAAGGATGTTGGCATGGTTGTACAAGAGGGAGACTCCCAGACCGGTGTGATTAGAACGATAATAGGACAAAATGGGCAGGTAGCAGACACTCAGGAGGATATCAACCGAAGTTCCTAGATTATTATTGGAAACTATATGCAAATAATGATGGGTGCGATAGCTGGGAAATACTGGACACACTGGAGGATATAGGCTTACCACGATGCCCCGATCACATTAGAAAAGGTGCCGATTAAGACCCCCGGGGCCGACGGGCTTCCCAGTGAATTTTATAAAACGTACAAAAGTGAGATGCGTCCCACGATCCTAATGATGCTGAATGAAGCGCACAAGACAGGAAGGTTACCAGAGTCCCTGAGAGAAGCAATTATTATCCCATTACCCAAACCCAACAAACCAGGTACAGAGTGTGGATCCTTCAGGCCACTATTGATGCTGAACCAAGATAGTAAAATACTTACAGCAGTATTGGCAAATAGAATGAAACTGATTATTAACAAACTAATACATCCAGACCAAACAGGATGTGTCCCTTGTAGGAACATATCCGACAACCTCAGAAGACTTCACCGGGTCATAGAATATACAAAAAGAGACCAGGATGAAATGGCTTTAGTATCATTGGATGCAGTCAAGGCCTTTGACTCCGTCAAACAGCCCTGGCTGTTCGCAGCTCTGAAGAGCTATGGGATAGGACCAAGGTATCTATAATGGGTCAATAGCTCGTGTAAAAACCGGAGCGAATATCTCTGCAAAATGGCAGCTGGGTAGAGGCACCAGACAGGGATGTCCGTGGTCTCTGATGCTTTACAGCCTAGAATTAGAACCTCTGGCAATATGCCTCCAACAGCAGTACGGGGAGAGAGGAATCAAAATAAAAGGGGAGCCGCACCTAATCTCACTATATGCAGACGACATGCTGCTGTATCTGAGATACTCTGAGGAAAACCTCCAATATATTTTAGAGGTAATGGAGCGATTTGCGCTGTTGTTGGTATAGCAGTGAACCCCAAAAAAAATCATGTATATTTCCACTGGGCAGATATGTAGGATCTCCACAATGCAAATGACCGGTTTTACAAATACCAGAGGAGCCATATATAGATACCTGGGAATAGATATCTATCACAGTAGAAACAGAACATCAGCACAATACTTTTAAAGCAGTACAGAAAATTGAGAATAACATGAAGTTCTGGTCCAAGCTCCCCCTGGCAATGATGGGCAGAGGGGCGCAGCTGAAAATGGTGGTATTGCTGAGACTATTCCGCAATATTTTGGGAATATACCATATTTGATACCTGCCGATTCCTTATGAAACTACAGAGCTTATGCAGGGGATTCCTGTGGCATGGGACGAGGAATAGGGTTGTCCTTTGGAAATTGCAGAATACACGATAAAGGGGGGATTAAACTGCCAAACTATGAGATGTACTATTTAGCTAGTCAACTGCGATACGTGGCCAAATGGTTGCCAGAAGAGAATCGAGATTGCTGAGATTAGAATGTGCCCCGTTCTTCCTGAAAGAGGTGATATGGCTGCCCAAATCAGAACTGACAGGGCACTCTGGGATGCTGGTGCTGGGATGGGAAGTATGGCGCAAAGCATGTCAGGCGATGGAGAACCCAGCCTCGTGCTCGCCACAGATTCTGTTAGTGGCACTGGCGAGGGGAGATGAGCAGCTTATAAAGATAATAAGGAGGTACTGGGAAACAGCGAGTATTGCAACAATACGAGACAGATTCCAAGAAGGGGAAATAAAGGCATTTGTGGCAAGTGGAAGTAATGCTACACGAGCAGCCAGACCCTACTACAGAAACAATATACGATATAGCAGAAGGGGGGGCATGAGATATCTAGATTGTACAAACTGTTGATGTCTAAAGTGGGAAAAGAGGTGACACAATTAGGAAATAAACTGGGAAGAAGAAGTAGGTGAACCCATGAGTGATGGGATGTGGAAGCGAGCCCAAGGATACCATAAGAAAGTGTCACGAAATGCCAGGCTACAACTATATATAACTCATAGGGCATATCTGACTCCATAAAGAATTGCCAAATTTAAGAATGCAAACAGGCAGACATGTCCTAAGTGTGGAGAAGAAAATGTGGGGATGACACATATGTTTTGGGCATGCCCAGAAATTGGGAAATTCTGGGAAGAGGTAGCCCACCGGTTATACGGAAAGGGGATAAAAATAAACATTGATCAGCTTGGGCATACCTATTAGGAGGAATCCCTAGGCCAAGGCACCTAAAGCATGTAAGCAAATTAAAAGATCTAGCATATTTACTAGTTAAGCGTAGAATTGCCATGGGATGGAAGGCATGCAATAGACCTCAGATAGAAAAACCTCCAAAAATGGGCTGAAGCCGAAACAGCAGTATGGCAAGAAGCGGTAAGCAGGGGAGGGGAGGAGGAAGCGGAATCCCTAACGGCCGGCCTGGAAACACTTAGTAGCCACACTATATGGGCCCGACCAGGACTCAGGTGAAGAAGCTGGAAAAAGTACCCCCGAAGTAGGAACAGAGGCAAATTAAGAAGTGGAGTATGTGTGGCTGGGAGGGAGGGTGAGGGACAAGCAACAGACATAAATGCAATTTTTCCTTTGTAACAAATGTTAAGCATGAATAGCCTGTTGTAAGTTGTTTTGGTTGGAAATAATAAAAAATTAATAAAAAAATTGTTTTAAAACTATCTTCAATTAACTGCTGAGATGAAATGGTTGAAAAAAAACACATTGAAGCAACAATAAAAACCCTCTGGGATCCTCATCAACCCATAAGTATAACTAGAACATGCAGTAATCCTGAGTCCCTGAAACTTATATTTGTGTATATTAAATCATGTAGCGATTTCCACAAAGTGCTGAACATAAACTAAACGTTACTGAGGAGAGGACGAGTCATGGAGGGAATAAGAATACTGTGCCCCGCGACCAAACGCTGGCACAACTAGCCCTAATGTGAACTGAAAAAGCAATGGAAAACTGGGGTAAACAAGCCCTCTATATGTTCTTTAAAATAAATGGCGTAAAAGCAATACAACAGCTCTGTCTCACGGGGTATAGCATCCGTAACTTCCGGCTGTGAAAAATGTATATTCAAAAGCATTACAGTACAAAATCTTTGAATGGCAGTTTGCTTTTCATCAGGGGCAGCTGTACATAACTTCTTTAGAGGTGCTTACACCTTGAGAACAGATTACCTGTCACGTACACTTATCACAAATCTCAAACTGATAGGGGTACGGGGTGCTGACAAGGGGTTGAGACTCTCTGTTAATACAAATTCAGTTGCTGGACAATTAATGGATGCCACTTGTTGGCTGGTGTTCAAGGACTTAAGTGAAGCAATGATCAGGTTGCGAGCATTCTTAAGATAAAAAGATGGGGGCATCTGTCCACTGTTGGTTAGAGGGGCCTTTTTCTCTCCCTTCTTAATGAGAGCTTTGATGGCCAATATCTACAACCATTCTCTGCGTGCAGAATCACAACAGCAAATCTAATTTGGAGCTTTTGTAAAGTAAAGCCCAAAGCGCCCGGTGCCACCATAATCAGGAAGGCAGGAATCAAAGAGCGCATTTATCAGGGCATTTCAACCATCCCCAACCTGAGACTACACCTGGCGGTGTGTGCAGCACATCCCGGACCACACACCAGCTTAAACAGTCTGCCACACACTACAAAACTTAGCCAGCCTTCATGTCAGACAAACAAAACTTTGCCACTTGGCACCCTGCTTCAGAATTAAGCAATATTGAAGATGCTGCAAAAGTCACGCACGCTTCCCACGAGCCACACACCAACAATCCCCACACAAGGGAAATCTATGCCAGCAGGCGTCTGTGCACCAACATGCAGCTGTCTGGGCAACTAAATGAAAATTACAAGCACTGTGCCCTTTATATACACACAATACACACATTCTCACGGGCTACGCGACACTGCAATGTTCTTAAGCAGACGACTGAATCAAAGAGTATCACTGGGCCCGTACAACTCTTTCCTTCACAGTTAAGAACTGGAATTATTTTGCTCGTACCCACTGAAGGTGCGATCATGTCTACAGTCATGTCTACGGGTTGTAACGTCCCACACAAGGGCACTGCAAGCACGTGGATAATGGACCACTTTAAAAAGTAAAAAAGCAACCTGGGATTTTGCAAAGGTTTGTTTACTACATTAAGCTTCCGCTAAGTCCACACGTGCACTGTCCCCTAGGGACCGGGGACCGTCGAAGTGCTCTTCCAAACTAGCAATCAAAATATATAACAAAGCAGTGCCAGCAAGAAAGCAATTATATTTTTTTACCATGCCTTTTTTTTTTAAAAAAACATTTTCTTGCTAACACTACTACACTCTACAGCAGTGGTCTTCAAACATGTTTGCCCCATCCCCCCCCCCCCCCCCCCCAAGTAAAATGCACCTGATATGGGCCCCTCTATACACATGAACTCCAAAATGTTTGTATCGGTTGTGGATGGTTATCGCCCACTGGTGTAGAATGGTGCCCCAAGTGGAGGTGTTGGTGTCAAAACACCAATTTCTTTCAAAAGCATTGCTTGCAATAACTCAAATTAGAGGGCAAATATTTGTAAACACAGCAGTCAGAATTATTTGCTACAGCGAACTTGACCAAAGGTGTTGGATATTTATTTCCTGCAGTAACGTTTGACATATAACAATTTGTTTAAGTACAACAACTTCTGAGATTACCATCAATGCAGTCACTTACAAGTTGGATAGTGGCATACTGGAGAACTATTGTGAAGGGTGGGTCTGTCCTTCAGCAGCCAGTCTGTCACTATTGGGTTCAATTTTTGCAATAGCCATCCACATGTTTTCTTCCAGCTTTGACTGATGTTTAGCGTAGTGGGCTTCCATCTATTCTGGCCAAGTCGGATAGCTTGTTGAGTTTTTGGGGACCAGCCTTCTCGCTTATCATTTTTTTCCACTTCGAGGACCAGGCAGGCTTCCCATTTGTGCCTATGATATGCTACTCCCTGTGCAATAAGTTCCCCCTGGATGACTGCCTTCATGGTATCCCAGGTCTTTGCCAGGGAGGCATCTTCATTCGGGTTTTCCCTGAAGAACATCTGGATCAATTTGGCAATGGAGTCACTTAGTGGCATTTTATTAAGCATGGGGTCATGTAGAGTCCATCTGCGTTGAGGGCTAGGGGTCGGGTCATGCGCCAGAAGCGGCACGGTTACGGTAGCGTGGTCAGAAAGGACTGATGAACACCCCCTCAACATAGGTCAAAATCTGTGGAGATGTCAGCAAGAGATAGATACTCGAAAAGGTTCTGTGCACATAAGGGTAAAAAGAAAAGTTGGTTTCGGTGGCATGGAGCACCCACCATGAGTCTCCCACATCCAAGGTTCTGCGGAGGAGGCTGATAGCGAGCTTGAAATCTGGGGGGGTATGTGGAATGCTGATATTTTTGCGTTCATAGCCAATTATGTGGTTTTTGTGCCTTGCAGAGAGGTTTAAAAAAAAAAAACATTTAGTTTTTCAAAGAGGTCGCCATAGTAAGCTAATAGTACAAACCAGTGTGTATCACACAGAGGATCTTCTTTCAACCTGTCTACACCCAGGAGAAAGTGTCGCCCTTTGTTCCAAAGTTCCTAAACGCAATTTAAAATTGAAACAAAGCACCATGTTCAGCTCCCATTCCTGCACATAATGTGGCAAACAGACGGGTTCTTGTGGGGTGCATCTTAATAAAATGTACCATCTTTACAACAAAAGTCATTACCTCAGAGTCCATTCCCCATTTTGCGCACAGGCACAGCTTCCCGGTGTATCACGCAGTGTGCTCACAATATATGTGGAACTACTGCTAATACTTTTACTTTTAACCCAGCTCTAGTACCACACATTGAAGGCGCACCATCCATGCAAAACACACCTTCAACTTTAGGCAGTGGGAACTTAGTTAATGTCAAAGACTACAGATGCAGTTGCTCCACCCTAAATTGTTTTTTCAATAAGAAATCCTCCAATATTTCTTTTCCATGGCAGTACCTCACATAAGCAATCAAATGTGGTTCTTTTGAAATGCAAGTGTCCAAGTGTCCTCATCCAACTGTAGGGCAAACTGACTGTTTCAAGCGCAATATGAATTCTGTACTGATATCAGACAGGTCAGCGATGCAGCGGAAAATTGCCGTGTCAGACATGGGGCTACTTGGTATTTCTCTGATGCACCGTCACCAAGTATTACCCGGTTGACAGCGAGAATTGTTGACAGGATTACTTTCTCAGCATCTGTAAAAGGTTTTACATGTTTGACCAGATAATGTAAGAAGCTTCCAAAGCATATGCAGGTACTGAGGCCACATTTTTAACAGTTTCTTTTTGCTTTTGTATGCCTTGCAGCTGCAGTACAAAGAAATCCCTGGTCTTTTTTACTAAATCGACACGCCGCCTTAATTGTGTTGGCTTCCGGCTTGCCAATGTAGCACCACAAATCATACACTGCAGCCTAACCTCTCCAGCAACTACGATACAGGGGAACCCAAAGTCCAAATAAGAGACATCATATTTCTGTGTTTTAGCATTTATTTTGACTGTTTCCAACTCTACTACTTTCCATTTGAGATTCCGACCATCTTTGGGCACTAAAAAAAAAACTGATTTTCAGCAATTTCTGTATTTGCTTTAAAATGCAGAAATACCACATACTGCCCCCCTCCCTCCCCACCCACTCAATCGAACCGCCAAATTCCCCACCCACCACCACCCCCCATCATTCCCAGACATACAATCCAAAACTCACCTCTGCCTCCTGCGACAACTGCGCTGGGGCTCACAGTGCCTATCAGCCCCCTGCGCGCACTCGTGTGCAGCAGAGGTTTGACAAGTATGATAGTTTGATTTAGAGATTTAGAAAACCGATCTGTGCAGTCAAGGAGCGGCCTTTCTAAACCAATCTCCCCCCCCCCCTCCTAGGTACAGTGAAAAAGATAGTACCAACAATCCATCTAAAAAAAAAGGAGCCTGAATCTATGAAAACATTGCAAACCCCAACTTATGTCACGTTTCAAGTTTTCAAAAATTAAAAATGCCTCAGAAGATTTAAAATGGCAAACATCATATGCAAAGATTTAAAATGAACCATGTGAAAAGGATGGGGGAAATTTTTTAAATACAAAGTCCACAAAAGATTGAAACAAAGGCAAACACCACATGAAAAGACTCGAAAAGAACCAGCTTGGGGGAAGAAACTCCCCAAAAAATGGGTCAGAAATACTGTTTGGATAAAAAAAAAATAAAAAAAAATTACACCACATTGATACATCTCAAAAGACCCCCTGTTCAGATGGTAGAGTTTTAATCTTTTTTTGATGTGTGGTCCCGGACTAGGCCACAAAAAAAAAAACACACCTGGATGCACATTGCACAGGGCCGATATAAAAACACTTCTACATAGGGAAAAGAAAGCCTTACCTGCCTGTGTGACTGGGTCAAGTGCATCACTGGATTTTTCTTGTTGGGACACAGGTGGTTAGGTTGACACATCATGACTTGGAGCGATGCCACTGCAATGAAAACAGTCAAGGATACATGGGTTTACTGGAGACTTCAAAATTAAGATTAGATGAGCAGGGGTTAGCGCTTGGGTGTTAAGCATCAGCTAGTAAAGAGGACCCAACACTGGGAAACCAGGAGAGTACACACGAGACATGAACTTCAGTACTGCTCCAAACTGGACACGAGAAAGGACCAGCCTCAAAAATAGGTTAGAAATCCCCAACTGTGACTCCTGACTTTACCTTTAACATTGTCCCATCACCCACAGCAAAATACAGTTGTTTTTAAAAAAGGCATTCTTACCGTCGGCAAGTCCTACTACTACAGATGACAGGATTTTTTTATGGTACCACTGCTGCTGGGCACTTTGCTGTCCTAGATGGCATGATCGAGCCAATTTGTGTTCCTGCAATTGAAAGATTACAATAAAGAAATATCATAGACATACCAGATTGACTGTACCAATATTTGCACACTACACTCTGCCAGTCAGCTGACATCATCCCCCACACACAAAAGGGACATAGGGTGCAGGGTCCTACCGGGAATCGCCAAAATTCCCTATAGCCAGTCCACCCCAGCTGACAGCGAGCAGTCAAAGCACATAGCTGAAACCGTGATTCATGTCACAGAGACAAAAAAATGATACAGCATCAGCTTGTTATATTTTACCCTTTCTATTCCCTGCCTAGATTAGTTGAGAAGTCCAGCCTGCTGACATTCCAATCATTCATCTACATATCTCACAAAGAATCCGACACTGTAGCACTTAACCAACCGAGCTAACTTTCGGAAATAGAGTAATAGCCATTCAGCTTTTGCTGCGGCCACTGGCTTCTCTACAACATA
This sequence comes from Ambystoma mexicanum, assembly GCF_040938575.1. NCBI lineage: Eukaryota > Metazoa > Chordata > Amphibia > Caudata > Ambystomatidae > Ambystoma > Ambystoma mexicanum. The sequence goes on along the minus strand of NC_090930.1, from coordinate 553,710,786 downwards.
TGGTTCCCCATGCAGGCGAAGGCCTGGCACCCACAGCAGGAAGATACACATGAATGAATTTCCCATTAAATCACTTCTATGGCAGCGGCGCACCCAACGTACTGTTGGTAATGCAGTGATTTTAGTACAAGGGATGCATAGACTTGCTCTATAGTAAATGGCTACTGAGGTAGCTCAGCAGGTAGACAGACCATTGCTGAGACGTTACACATGCAAAATATAATTAGGTGTAATGATATATTGCTTTGTTTCTTTTCATGTGTTTAACCAAAACAATAAAAACAAAAAACGTGTTGATCTAATAACTTTTTGCAATTACTTATAAAAAAAAGGAAGTGCTATAAATTGTGTGGCCAAGGGATGGGTTGGGCTATTTCTGCCCCTGTAGAGAAAACCAGAAGTTGCCACCCACGAACCCAGTTTAATTTTCTAATAACTGCTGTCAGCACAACGAAAGCATTTATTTCATGTGACTAACTTTGCCGCTCAGTGCTGCGAGGCAGTGCATTGAGCTGCAGCGCCGTAACTCGCTTCTGTTTGGGCGTGGAGGAAGTAGGGCATGAGGAGAATATCAGCCAAGACGACACACAAATATCCTCTGATGCTGAAACCAAAATCAAAATATGAAAAACAAACCCTCCGGCATCTAAACAGACCTGGCGCTTCCAAACACTTCCGAAACGTATAAGCGCCTTAAAAACACACAATCAAAAATAAATACCGGTCCATGCACCGTAACGCGTCCTACTTCCTCCATGATTCTCTTCCTACGTGAACATGTCACGACGACTTAACAGAAAACGTGGCCTACGTCATCACGCTGTAAAAGGCATTTCTGAAAGTGTCGGCAAACTTTTAAACAAATATACAGTGTTATCGGGCCTCATCGGGACTTTATAAATGTGATTGATAATGAAAGCACTATAAGGCCTCCCTTTACGAAACGCTCATGTCCTGATTCCAGGCAGCATCAGGTGAGTGCATTCGAGCCAGTTTTTCTAGTGAATTTGATACGCGTTTCTTTTAACTTAGACGTTCTCACCCCTTTGTTGTTATGTTGGTAAGAGGAGCCCTTCTGCAACCTCTGGAAATGCACGTTGAAGCTGTAATTCGTTGTATGGTACTTATCACATGTCGAAATTAAACATTTTAAGTACTGGACATTCTAAACATCTGGTTTTGAAATTACACAGGGCAGCCTGTTGTTGATATCATAGACACTAACTGCTCTGAAGCTCATTTACGGTACAGTTCAGCCTCTGGGATGCTCGCAGGCGCAGTAAATGCTGTACAGCTACACACAGACACTGCTCCGGTGTAAGTGACTACATATATAATGTACGTGCGGGCTAATGATTGCAGACGTGCACTGTCTCCATCTCCAGTTCCAATGCCTACTCTGAAAGAAATGATTCCGCAGGTCTAATGACTGCAGATCCAGTACTTTCTATGGGTCCAATGACCATTCAGTGGATAATAACTGCAGGCACCTGTCTGTTCTAGGCTAACGGCTGCAGACACAGAAACCCCACCCCTATGAATATCGACAGACACAGCGAGTGGGTGCAAACACAATACCTGCTCTGCAGCCAATGACTTCTGATACAGTGCGTCGTACCTGCTCATCGGCGACATCTGAGAATACTGCAATAAAATGACGGAAGTGTGTAATGAGTTTTATAAGAAGTTTAATACAAGAGCACCCGGAGCCTAACACCACCGGGACAACCTCCTAAGCAAGCATCATTCTAGAGTCTGTCTCCATTCTCGAATCATGTTACGTATACAAGTTCTATGGCCATACATTCTACCAACATTACTGATTAACCACTATAACATCTTAAAAACCAAACGATTTAAGATGGGATGGAGTATACAACGGTATAGGAAAGGAAACAAAAGTAGAAATGGATAAAGTAGAATTTACATTTCTTTTAAGATTATGCAAAAGGATACATGAGAGCACGATTATTGACCAATACTAGTAGTAGAGATCATTGTTAAAGTTCTGACTCATTCTCCGGTTTCTCTTCGATAGTCAGCCATTAATAACTTCACTTCTTCTATCATGGTGACTATTCACAGATTCCTTTTTCATGTGGTCAGACATTCCTTGGTCGTTGCCCTTACTGGTGCTTGGTCTCTTGAAAGTATCTTTGTTCATGTGGCCTGATGTCCCTTGGTTATCCTTACTTGTGCTTGGTCTATTGACATTTTTTTCTATTCTCACAACGTCATTGCATGACCATCTCTTCCCATCCTCCAACACCACTGATTTGCCATAATAACTCTTTACTCTCTGTGGCGATCTGAATCTGGATTCACCTTTCAATGTTTTCCTGGGTTCTCTGATGCAAACCCACTCTCCCTCCTTGATAATCTTTTCCTTCACTCCATTCCTGCGGTCTTAATAGTTTTTGTATTACGCATGTTTCTCTTTCACATTTCTTAATATTAGGTCGACATCCAGCCTTACTTCACCTGTGTCCATGGACATCCAGGCAGGTCTCAGTCGATTAGATGCAACTCTGCCACGCATCATGGTGAATGGTTCCACATTCTTAGTGGAATGTGGAGTTAACCTATAAGCACACAGGGCTTCCTTGAGCGTTTCTCTCCATGGAAGGGATTTAGCTATGGCCAACTGAATCACACTTTTTACACACCTATTCATCCTCTCTACAAGTCTGTTGGCAATAGGATGATACAGCAAAGTTGTTATATGTTCAATCGCTCTATCCTTCAAGAATCCTTGGAATTATAATGATGTAAATTGAGACCCATGTCAGACATTAACTCCTTGGGCTCACCTTCTCTGTTGAAGACTTCAATTCAGAAATTCAAAATATTTTCACTGGTAATACTTCCTTCCGACTCTACCCACTTTGAGGTGTAGTCTACTAGGACTAGGATGTATATTTTAACATTATCAAGATTTTCATATGGCCCCGTGACATTGATCGCCAACTTGGACCATACACTGTTGGGAGCTTCTACTGTTTGCAGTGGTGTTTTCCTTAGGTTCTTTGATTTATCACTTGCGGCACATGCAGTGCAATTCTTAACAATCTCTTCCACCTCTCTCCACATACTCGGCCACCAATAGTTACATCTTACTCTCCTCTTGGTTAAACTCCTTCCTAGATGTCCTTCATGGGCCAGAGCAAGTATTCTGCTTCTTACTTGCACAGGAGGAATTATTCAATCACCTATATAGATGTGTTCTGAGTCCATTGATAACTCCTCCTTGATTTGCACAAAATCTCCCAGACTTTGTTCATACTCCTTCCAATCACCAGCTATAGCTTTTGTGATCTTCACTTGTTCTGGATCTGGGTCAGCCATATTTTTCCATTCTTCCTTAGCAATGCCGGGTTTATAGTGGCAATGATATCGTCATCCATGGACTCAATTGCAGTTCTGTGGATCAGCTACCAGGTTTTGCGTACCTGGCGTATAGCATATGTGAAGATTGTACTGCATTATATCCAAAATCCAACGCCTAATCCTTGGTGATATCAAGTGGGGTGCCTTAGACTGTAGAACATGCACCAGAGGCTTGTGGTCAGTCTTGAGAGAAAACTTAGTAAACCCCATATTAGATTTCTAAAATGTTCTAGAATCCACTTCACCCCTAAGGCTTCCCTTTCTATAGTAGAGTAGTTCAACTCTGCCCCTCTCAAAACTCTTGATGCAAATGCAATGGTTACCATACCTTTGTCCTGAAGCTGTTCCAGTACCACTACTAGGCCAACTTTACTGGCGTCTACTGAAATTATTGTTCTCCCCTTGCAGTCAAACATTCCCAAGTTGGTGCTTGGTTAATGGCAGTCTTTATTCGTTCAAATTCACCCTTGCATTCATCTGAACATATGTATTTTGCAGACTTTTTCGTAAGATTTCTCATGTTCTTGGTTTTATTTGTGTAGTCATCCACAAATTTAGAGTAGTATTCTGTCATACCTAAGAAGCTTCTTAGCGGATCTTTGTTTTCTGGTTCGGTAATACCCAATATGGTGTTCATTAATTCTTCTTTAGGGTTAATACCCCTGGCATCAATTGAGGGTCCCAGATACGAGACTTAGTCACATTTGATTTTGCATTTTTCCAGTTTTAATGTCAGACCACTTTTCTGAATTACTTGTAAAACCCCCATCAGTCTCGCATCATGCTCCTCTTCATTGCTGGTTGAAATCAGAATGTCATCTTGGAGGCAGTGTACGCCTTCCAGGCCTCCAAATAGCTGTGACATCAGTCTTTGAAACACCACAGCAGCTGAAGCAAGGCCAAAAGGCATTCTTTTAAAGATGAATGCACCTAAAGGAGTGACAAATGATGTGAGACTTTTTGATTTTTCTTCTAAAGCAATCTGATGGTAAGCCGAGGACCAGTCCAGTGTACTAGAAAACCTGGCTGGTTTCATAGTTTTTAATAATTCACTTATATTCGGGAGAGGATGCCTGTCTATCCAAATGTTTCTATTAAGGTCTCTCAAGTCCATGCACATCCTTATGGTGCCATCAGTTTTCTTTACTAACACTATTGGGGCAAGCCATTCTGAGCTCTCTATGGGCTCGATTATGTTCTGCTCACAAAGACGTGCAAGTTCTTTTCTCAATTCTTCCTTTGTGCCAATAGGAACACCTCGAACCCTGTGCGCTATGGCTATAGCTCCTTTCTTGAGAACTATCTTCTGCTGAAAATCCTCTAAAAGTCCAATCTTTTCACTAAACACTCTGGGATATTGTTTTGCCAGTGCAGCTTTAATGTCATTGTTGTCCTTTAGTACACTCAGGATAGGAATTTCTTCTCCCGGGTTGATTCTGACTCGCAGAGCAGCTTCCACTTCCCAACCTCCTACAGATGAGCCATTATTTGCTATGTACAGTCTGCAATATGTTTCTCTATCCCGGAACTTCAACTTGATCCAAGTGCATCCAATGATATCAATGGGGGTCTTTCCATATCCCGTTGCTCTCACCCCAGTACATTGTATCTCCTGCAATTTGCCAGACAATACCTCAACAAAGGTTTTGACATCCACCATGGTGTACAGGGATCCAGTGTCCACCATGATGGACAAAGATATACCATTTATTTGCATGTTCACCCATGATCCCCTACTCTGTTCTATCGAGGAGACGGTGAGTATTTGTACATGTGCATTTTCTTTACTGACGGTCAGAATGCCGTCTTGTTCATGACCCTCCTCAATGGCTCTTACAGTGTTCCTTGGTATTCTGCTGGCAGAGTCATCTGCTGACTCTGCCCATCCTACCACGTATATTTCTGCAGACCTTGGCAAAGAGTCCTTTGTGACCACATTTGTAGCACTCAATAGCTGCTGCAGGGCATTCCTTATCACTATCGTTGTGTCTGTACCATCCGCATTTCTGACAACGGCTTTGATTTTGGTTCCTGTATCCTGCATCTCTACCTCTTCTCGAGTTAGCTCTTGAGTTGTTAGTGGTCATCATCCTCACCATTGCCACCAGAGACTCCTCTAATTCCTCTTTGGGCTTATCTTGAATCATTTTGATCGCCTTATCTTCGGTCTTGTCAAACCTTTCTCTCATGTAGCGATCACCAAGTTCCATACTCCTGGCTATCTCTATTGCTTGTTCCAGTGACGGGTTATTAGTTTGCCACAATCTCTGTTGCATGCGTGAGTCAGCTACATTCATCACGAGTTGATCCTTTAAATATTCTTCGCCACCGCCAGTGAAATTGCATGTGTACATAAGTCCTCTGAGGGATGCAATGTAAGCATCAATCGACTCGCCTTTCAATTGTCGTCTAGAAAATAACTTGTATCTTTCCAATACAAAGTTAGTTTTGTTGCCTAAAAGCTTGGCGAGTTTCCCTAGTGCACTCTCACACTTGCGGTTATTGTCACCGGAGCCACCCTCTGCGTCATCAAGATCAGGAAGTGCTCTGAAAATTCTTAAAGCTTCTGGCCCGACGCAGTTCAGTAATGTGCCTTCTTGAGATCATCATTGTATTTATTGCCACCAATAGCCCTCAAGTATACCTGGAAGCCATCAATCCATTGTCCCAGGGACACGTAGGATTTCCAGGGCATGGAAGAAATTGCACTGCTGCTGTGACATGCTGCATGGTGATAGGATACTACGTTAATTATCACTGTTTTATTTGCCATCTTCTAAGGTGTGGCTGCAGCTCCAAAGATTGATCCTAAGTAAGAAGGGATCATAGGTGCCCCTTAGGGTGTGGCCCAACTGTAGACTGTACTTGTAGACAACTTTAAATGCACCTTCTATTTTTCTGTTTTCTTCTCTTACTTTTAATATTGGTTGTATAGCTTGGTGTTGTTTTTCTTTCTTCAGCTTGCATGAAAAGTTTTAGATTGTGGCACTTATCTATGGTGTTGATTTGGATGCAGGGCCAAATTTACATATACTGCACTCCGTACGCATATGATCCTCTTTCGGTATCCTTTAGCAGCTTTGTCATCGCTTGTTTCTATTTATTCATGCAGTTCACTCTCTGTACACTAGTATTTCCTTTCATGTATCTGTTCATGTTTTGTCATTAGGTGCTGTTATTACAAAGGTGGTGCCCGTTCGTTTCAATAGTTGACTCCCCCTCCTTTATTTTTCGAAACTTCCGCTGTGCAAACAGTTCACAATCCTTCGGTCTGCCAGCTGATGCGCATATTGATACACTCCATAACCCGGTTGCTATGGTTACACGTCAACATACAGCAGTGTCCCTAAGATGGCCGCCACGCCATAGCACGCTTTAGGGTTCTTTACTCTCAACAGTGAGGCCGTTGAGACTTCATAAGACGCTGTGCGCTCACGTCATGCGGGTCAGTACTTTCCTTAATTTACTCTTCTTTCTTATATATACATTGGCGGCTCACCTCGCTCACTCTACGTGGACACTTTTCGGGCAGGAATGCCTTCAGTTGTTCCATGGTGGTTTCTGCTATCTCTGTAACTGTCCAATGCTGGGTAGTGCAGGTGTACAGCTTTCCAGTCTAACTCATGGCACTGGACAAACTCGGGGGTGGGGAGGGGCTCAATCCGCAAAGTTCCTCGTCGCCAATTGTAATAAAATGACGGAAGTGTGTAATGAGTTTTATAAGAGGTTTAATACAAGAGCCCCCAGAGCCTAACGCCACCGGACAGCCTCCTAAGCAAGCCTCATTGAAGAGTCTCCATTCTCGAATCATCTTACGTATACAAAGTCTATGGGCATATTCTACCAACATTACTGATTAACCACTATAACAAATGCCTGGCCTGGGGCAAATGATTACATACGCAATACCGGTTGTGGGATACTGATTCCAGTCACAGTCCCTGCTAATCTATTACAGACAGAATACCTGCACTGGGCCTTAAAGCTACAGACAACATCTGCTCTGCACAGTACGTACCCTGCGGCTAACGATTCCAGTCACAGTATCTGCTCTGGAGCTAATGGTATTTAACATAATAACTGCTCATGAGCAAATCTGGGGTTAATGACTGGAGAAACAGTAAAAGCCACATGCACCCTTTCCTTTTTATGTGTCCTTTCCCATTCCTAATTCACCTTTGACACATCGAACCAATATCTCTTAAATTAACGTACAGCGTAAAGAAGTGATCAGTAGGGCTTTAAGTGGGATAAGAAATCGAGGGGGGTGCCCTCATTTGGGGGGGGTAGCTTGTGGGATGGGCGTGGCCTTCAAAACGTACACAAACCATAGTAAGGTACGCAAACATTTTATATATTTGTACGCAAACATTTTATATATTGGTATGTGTACCTTACTATGGTTTGTGTAGTATGCAAGCCATCTTTTATAAATATATTTCTATGTTTATAAAAGATGGCTTGCATACTGCACAAACCATAGTAAGGTACGCACATAAATGTATAAATGCTTACATTTATATATTTGTTTGCGTGCCTTACTATGGTTTTGTGTACTTCAAGATGGCTTGAAAAGTACATAAACCACAGTAAGGAACGCACACAAGTATATAGCATTTATATATTTGTGTGCTTACCTTATGGTTTGTGTACTTTCCAAGCCATCTTTGTTAAACATTTCTATGTTTATAAAAGATGGCTTGAAAAGTGCACAATTCAATCCATCTTTTATAAAGCTTTCCCGATAGACAAAGCCTGAGGCGAATTTGTCCATCAGCAAAGCTTTATAAAAGATGGCTTGAATTGAGCACTTTCCAAGCCATCTTTTATAAACCTCGAAATATGTCGAGGAGTCCACAGGTTCGCCGAGGGTTAAAGATGCCAGCCAGAGCATCGCTGTGGCTGCCTGGCACTTCTGTCAGCTTGCCTGACCTAATGGCGGGCGCATCTGTTGTGGTGGGACGGGAGGGCCCCGGCAGGGCCCTGGCTCAACCCCACTTTTGGGAGACTGCCGGGGCCTGGCCCTGGCGGACCCTGGCCCACTTAAAGCACTAAGTAGGGATAAACCATCCTGCCGTGATTTTCAAAACGTCTTAGGTGCAATTGATGGGATGTTCACTCATTTCACTTTCTCCAAAAAGGTTGTGAACCCTGCACAATGGAAATTTAAATTTGTGCATCATAGTTGTGCACATTGAGGTGCTATTTTGTAACCAAATGCACAACTGCGCAAGGCAGAGGGTGGAAAGGTTATTTTGGGCATTTTTAAGTTATTCCTGATTTTCAAAAGAGGTGCACTTTTCAAAGCACAGTGAAAAATAAAACATTTCCCTGTGCCTATTTGGAACATGTGCAGAGGGATATAAAATGCATGTGTAGGTCACTTGTGATCCTCTCATGCAATGAGTGAGTGAATTCTGTGTGTGAATAAACAAGTGAATGTTGAGTCTAATAATGTGTGGGTGTGTTCGTGCTGGCCCAGGTAGCTGATTTTGGCTGGGAGGGCAGCACAGTAACAATGCACTTGGCATTTTCAACAGTAAGAACACATGTAACCCCCTCTTGACCCCAACACATGTAACCAACATTGCACCCAGTCCTGTTAGCCCCCCCACCCAAAGTCCATATAGATGGTTCTCTGTCCCAAGTTTCTGTGAGTGGCCGGCTCTGTCATCAGCTGTTGTACGGGCCCTTGCACCGTTTGAGAACCCCCCCCCCCCATAGTCCTCGTCTCCCCTAGAAACTTCAGCCAAATCTCCTCCCAGCTTCCTGTGAAGGTGCCCTCCCTAAGTAGAGCGAGTACTCTCACCAGCCCCAGCAATATCATTCAACTCGGGCACCATGCAGCCCAATGTCTCAGTCTGAGAGCAATCCTTGGTGATCCCCTTGAATCGAATAGATCACCCACTCCAGTGCCACAAAGTTCCAGATTTTACTAACCCATTTGTATTCTGTGGGGGCAGCTTTTTGTTTCCATTTGTGTGCCACCACAAGCGTTGGCGCCACTATCAGGATGATGTATGTCTTTCTTCGTGCTTTCGAGGGTAGGTTTTCCAGAACCCTGCCCATTCCCAGCATGGCCATCCCTGTGTTGTCTGGCATCTGACTCTCAAAAATACTATTAATTGTTGCACAGGTCATGTCCCAAAAAGGCTGTATGACTGAGCATTCCCATCAGATATGCTTCCTCAATCCCAGTTCCCCACATCCCCCCCAGCAGAGCACTGATGCTGTTGGTTAGAATTTATGAAGTTTTTCTGTAGTGAGATGCCATTGGACCATAATTTAACCCACATCTCCTGAATCTGGATGGCCTGCTTTGGGATATCTGCCCATAACCGAGTCCAAAGTTCCCCCTCCAGCAGCTGCCCCATTGCAGTTTCTCACTGCTCCATATAGCGCCATGCCTGGCTCCTTGCCCCTTCTGCTATAATCCCATATAACACTCCTACCAAATGCCTGTTTCCGTGTCTATCGGTATGAACCGTTCAAAGGGCGTGAGATCCCTTTTGGCCGCTGACCTGACCATTGGGTTTGTAAGCCAGTGCCCCAGTTGAGAGTAGTGATACCTCTTCCCCCCTCATCTATCCCAAAGTCCTGCTTGCACTGTGCAAAGGACTTAATGCCCTGACCCGAGAACATGCCACCTAGCTTGCGGCACCCAGCTGCCTCCACCCATTGAAGGTCCCCCTTTTCCATACCCAGTGTGAAATGGGGATTCCTAAACAGCGACGTCTGCGGGGAGGGGAAGGTGGTCAAGTTCAACCTACACACCAGCTCATACCATGAGTCCCACACTAGAGCCCCTATCCTGCAACGATACATGTTTGCAGGTATACCCCCCTTGGGTCTCCACAACACATCGTCCAGCGGTGAGGCCACCACCGCTTTGTCCATTCGACACCAGACCTTACCGCGATCGCCCCTGAACCAATCCCGGCTCACTCTGATTGAAACTTTTTTTTTTGTGAAAACTTTTATTTTTGTTGCCAGAGGCAAATGACATACACACACAAAAGAGCAGCAATGCAAGGACAATGAATAATCAACAGAATACAGTGGCACATATGAACAGTGAGAAATAGTCACGTGGGGAATGCAGCATTACAGAGCATCTGGTGTCGAGGCACATGATAATGATGATTACGGTGAGTTGTCCACCGAGGTGTGGGAGTCAAGGTCATTAAGATAACTGTTAAAGGCAGTCCAAATGTTTTTAGGCCGGGATCGGGCCGGTAGAGTACTAATGTATTCCTCCTCACAGTTCCGAGACCAAGTCAATAAGTTCAGCCATTTCTGGAAGGTAGGAGGAGTGGAGCACTTCCAGTTCTATAGAAGACACTTTTTGCCGATTACACAGCACACATTTAAGAGTTTAGCCACCCCTTTGGCCTCCTCATCCCGCCATGCCCCAAATAGTACACCCAGCGGGTCAGGCTCAATGACAGTATCGCAAATTTCTGACAAAGTTTTCAGGACCTCATCCCAGAATGGGGTTAGCCGCGGGCAGTCCCAGAACATGTGTAAATGGCCCGCATCCTCTGCACCACAGCGAGGGCAGAGCCGCGGGTCGGAGCGGGCGAACCTGGAGAACCTGCGCAGGATGTAGTATAACCTGTTCAGTAGTTTATACTGTATAGTGTGGTATCGAAAATTCAGGGAGACCCTATTAGTGTGAGCGCACATTTTCCCCCATAGTTGATCCGTGAATTCTACCTCCAGTTCGGAAGCCCAATCTTCCCGCGCCCCAGAGAGCCGCGGTGTAGCAGTCGTGAGAAGGAGTTTGTATAATGATGATACCACCCCACGGACCCCACCCGAGTTGCCGATGTAGGAAATCACAGGGGAGTCGGGGTGTTCGTTGGGAAACTCAGGCCACGCGTCACAGAATGCAGCGCAGAGTCTGTAGTATTGTAACAGTTCCATCGGTGATCCCGAGTGGCCCGGTTTCCAAGTCTGTGGTGTTATGAATAGCCCATCCGGGTAGAAGTCTGTTAGGGCTAGGTAACCCAGGGACCGCCAGTGTCGTGCCAGGGCTATGTCGTTCGTGGGTTCCAACCCGGGGAACTGCCAGGCGGGGAGCCACTTATAGTATGGGCGTTCCTCAATGCCTGCAGCAAATATCCGCCTCCAGGCCAATAAGGTGGTTCGGACTGGGTCTATGGGTGAGTCTGGCTCATATCGTCAGTGTAAAATTAAGGTAATTATATTGGTGCCAGAGGCAACAAGGGTTTCAAGCTTGACATGCGGGCGGGGGGGGGGCCCAGGGTACCGGTAGGTGGCAAACTGTGCCTGCGCTGCGATCCAGTACCGCATCAGATCAGGAGCAGTGAACCCGCCTTTCTCATAGGGAAGAGTCATGGCAACCCATTTTTTGCGTACTGCCCAGAATGCCACAGGAACTGCGCGCACAGCTTGTGTAAATCTGCAAAGTACTTCTTGCCGGGCCATACGGGGACATTTGTGAATGTGTACAACAGTTTGGGGAGCAATATAATTTTAACCAGTGATAATCTCCCCGCTAATGACAACGGGAGAGAGCGCCTGCGCGCTATCTTGGTTTCCGCCATTCTGCCGCGCCCAGGTAATTGTTAGCTAAGAGAGCTTCTTTGGTTAGAGACACCTGAATTCCCAGATATTTAATCCCGCCAGGGGACCAATGGAGCGGGTACTCCTTGCTAGGTTGGATCGTGGAGCCTGTGAGGGGGGAAGAGTTTTGGTATAATTGATGGTGAAGCCAGAGTATGTACCAATATGGGTGATGTCACGCAGAATAGGGTCAAGGTGGAGGTCTGGGTCTCTGACGAACAGCAGCACGTCGTCTGCGTAGAGTGAAATAATTTCGGGGGTACCCTGTAGTCATATCCCTTTTGCGTGAGTGGCGCTCCCTGATCCGCCATAGGCTCAATGGCCAGTGCAAACAGGATCGGGGAGAACGGGCATCCCTGGCAGGTGCCTCTGAAGAGAGGGAACAAGGCGGATGTTTGAGAATTGACATGGACCCTGGCAACCGGGGAGGTGTACAGTAGTCTGATGTATGCTATCATCCTAGGCCCAATGCCCATGGTCTCCAGGACCAACCACATGTACTTCCAGGACACCATATCAAAGGCCTTCTGGGCATCTAGGGTGACCGCGACTGCACTTACATCTTGATTGATTCGTGCCATAACGTTAAGAAGCCTCCTGATATTATGTGACGTGGATCTCCCGGGCACGAAACCTGACTGGTCGTCGTGCACCATGTATGGCATCACAGGTAAGAAGCGGTTAGCGATCACCTTGGCAAACATTTTTGTACCCAAGTTCATAAGTGAAAGGGGCCGGTACGATCCACAGTTATCGCTAGGCTTACCAGGCTTGAGCAGGACCGTAATAACAGCCTCGCGTAATGTCGGGGGGAGGGATCCCAACTGGAGAGACTCATTCCACACCCCGAGCAGTTGGGGGGCCAGTATAGCCACATGCTCCTGATAGAATTCCGCTGTTAGCCCGTCGGGGCCTGGCGCCTTTCCTTTTGGGAGACCGGAGATGGCCTCTTCTATTTCATCCAATGTAACTGGGGAGTCTAATTGGTCTCTCGTAGCTGGGGAGACGAGAGTGGTGGGAATCCGTTCCAGGAGCTCCCACATCTGAGAGTCACTGTTTTCGGGGGGCTGAGAGTATAGTTCAGAGTAGAAGCCTATGAAGACCTCGAGGATATGTTGATCGGACCACTGTGTCGTCCCCTGACTGTCCTTAACACAGGTAATTTGGGATTGGCCCCACCCCTCCCTCGCCAGAGCGGCCAGCGTTTTGCTGGGTCTGTCACCCTCGCCGTATCTCTGTGCCGTCTGTGGGCGGCTGAAGTACTGGACTTCCCTATTAGCCTGCTCATTGAAGGTCTTGAGCTCTTCCCTGATCTGGAAGAGAACACCAGGGTCAACAGAGGCCGGGTGGGCTCGCTCCAGGTCCCGTAGTTTGGTCTCAGTGCGGGACAGGGCGGCACTTATGGTTTTGAGGACTCCCGAATCCCTAGTGATGGACGCACCCCTGATGAAGGCTTTGAAGGCATCCCAGCAGACCCCCAGGGTGGTGGACGGTGGCGAATTGTGCTCAAAGTAGGACTGAATGTCAGCAAGGATGTCCGCTCTGAACACAATGTCCTGCAGAGCGGCCGATTTGAAGCGCCATGTGTTAATGGTGGGAGCCGGTGTTCCCAGTTGTAGGGATATCGCAATCGGTGAGTGATCAGACAATGTGCGTGCAAGTATACATGTTTCCACAACCCTGCCCAGCATAGGGCCGGACAATAGGAACAGGTCGATCCTGGAAGAACTGTCATGCACTGATGAGTAGTAAGTGAATTCCCGCGTTTGCGGATGTAATGCCCTCCATGCATCGTGAATGTCGAGCGTCGCGCAGTGGGTCAGGAGTCTACGCGCTGCGCTTGGCAGGGGTCTGGAGGCTGTGCCAATCCTATCCATCATGGTATCAAGAATGAAGTTCATCTCCCCACCCCAAATGATCTGCACACCCACGTACCCCAGCAATATGGATACCACCTGGTCAATAAATTCGGGAGAATCAACATTAGGGCAATAGGTATTCACCAGCAAATAGTCCCTGTTGGCAATGGCACAATGCAACACAGTGTATCTCCCCTCCGGGTCTACGTAACACTTGTGGAGAACAAACTTAAGTGACCTATGGATCAATATCAATACTCCTCTGGCACGAGTGGAATATGAGGTAAAGTATCTGTGAGGCCCCCAGGTTGGCGCTATACTCCTAGCCAGTGGGCCCGTGGAGTGCGTCTCCTGCAGGAGCAGTATTTTGCAGCCATGCCTGCTGGCATATGCCATAATCTTGCGGCCCTTGGTGTAATTGCTTAGGCCCCGCACATTCCAGGACATTATCGTTACCGGCATTTTAATGATTTAAAAAACATACACTTAACCAAAGAGCCCGTGGAGTGCATTTCTTGCGTAGGTAATTCTTGCGCCCTTGTCTAATGACGTGTGCCATAACCTTTGGATCCCCGACCCAGTAGCTCAATCCCCGAGTGCTCCTAGACATCGCAGTTATAGGCATCTCAGAAGTCTAATGTACATCCCACCACTGTTGTCGTAGTCCTGATGTGAGACTGAGCCATCTCGAATGCGAATGCCCCAGTGTAATGCGGTCTGCCAATCCGCCTCTGCCTTTTACTTTAACATTTCTCCAATCCCCAACAATACCACCCTCACTGCCCACCCCCAACTTGCAGTGTAGATCCCCCACCCCCCAATGCAGGTGTCACCATTTGGACCGACTCTCCCCAAGAAATAGAGGTCGGAGGGCGAGATCCAACAGCGATACGCCCCTTTCAATGCCCAACAGGAGCCAAAAAGCAGTTACAACCAACAAAACATGAATGTTGCAATTGCAGTAAGGTGTGCTGTTGCCGTGTGGGTGGCTCTTAGAATATCATGCAGGACAGCGAGGGCTGTCAGAGACAGGTTCTGCGGTGGACGGATCTTATGACAGGCCCCCATAACTAACTGCAGGGCATTGTGGGCGAGGCAAGACAGAAGAGTTCTCTAGGGCTCGTGGCCAGTTCGATGCCCCATGGGGTCAGAAAGATCAGTGTCAGCCGCACCCGGGTCGACTCTCCGCCCGACCGGGTGTTGAGGGAGCCTGGTTCGCTGAATTTGCAGTACGTTGTTGCCATGGACACGTTCCGACTCTCGGATTGACTGGATGGGTAAGTTTCTTCCGGGTAGTGGCTTGCTGGGTTAACCATCTTTGGCGCGATCCCCCGCTGGATTGCGAAGCAGTAGGTGCGCCTCAATGAATTTCACTGCTTCGTCCGGGACAGTGAAGAAGTATAATTTGCCATTGTGTGTGATTTTGAGGCATGCTGGGAATAGGATGGCGTACGGAACATTGCGTTCTCTAAGCAGCTTCTTGACTCCGATGAACTGGCGCCTCTCCTGCTGTACCGCAATCGAAAAGTCTGGAAAAATCCTAATAGTGTGTGATTCAAGGCGCAGGTCTCCCTTCTCACGTGACAGGTGGAGGATGAGGTCTCTGTCCCGATATTTGAGAATCTTGGCTATAATGGGCCTAGGGAAGTCGCCCAGCTTGGGCCTTGGTGACAGAGCTCGATGAGCACGCTCAACAGTGAAGTATGGTGACAGAGCCGGGTTACCCAGCAGGTCTTTGAGTAAGGCTTCCACAGCATCCTCCATGCGCCCTTTAAGAGCATTCTCAGGGACCCCTATAATGCGTAGGTTATTTCTGCGGGAGCACGATTCACGGTCGTCACACTTTGCTTTCACATTCTTCATGTCACGCGACCGGGATGCAACAGTGTTCTGCAATACGTGTATTTCGTCCTCATTTGCAGATATCCGATTCTCAGCGTCAGTAATTCTGGTCCCCGCCTGATCCACCAGCGTTTTTAAAGAGGCGACATTAGCGTTGATGTCATCCAGATTCTCGTGAAAGGAGGCAACAGTTTTGGCCATAGATTCCATGAGCGTGGTCAAATCAGGAGACGTGGCGGTGGGATGACAGTCAGCCTCTCGCGCCTCCTGTATGGATGAGTCGTGACCCACCTCCCTCCTAGGGACAGCTTTGGCGAATCTATCCATGGCTCCCCCCTTGGAGGTCCCCCTGGACTTGTTTGGCATTGCTGATTCCGCCCCAGGAACGGCACAGACCAAAGGTGTAGTCACTGAGGAAAGGAGCATGGCCCGTAGACCGAGGGGCCAGAGGACAGATGTTGCTATTCCAACAGCAGCTTGGGAGGCAGGTTCCAGTAGAGGTGGGGGCAGGATGGCCACAGCCGGAGTAGTAGTGTGGGGCTGCCCCTGGGTCCAGCAGAGGGCGGGCGGCGGCCCCTGGGGGCCAACAGTTGCAAAAGTTGTGTTGTGGGGGGGCACACCCCTGCACAGGTGAGAAGCAGGGGTCCAACCCGCAAGTCCACGCTCCATCAGGAGGCCAGTCACTGCAGAGCAGATGTAAGATGGGGGCCAGTCGTACAGTGTTCACGGGGCCCACCAGGCTGTGGATATTAGGCAGCAGGAGGGTGCAAGCTGCAGACTGCGCCCATGCAGCGGGGTACGCGGGCGTGTCGGGAGTCCCCCAAGGGAGTTTCTTGTGGCCCACACTCCAGGGCGTGCAGGCCGGGCACCACGGCCCGGATCAGCAATGTGGATGGGCTCCGCGGCCCCCGGGAAGCAGCGGGTCAAGCAGCAGCAGGGGGGCGCTACGGCCGCCCGAGTGGGACCCCTCCCCCGCACCTCACCTGAATGGCGCAGTCCCCGGCGCCTGCCCGAGGCCCGCCGGATCACCCCCGCAGCCCAGCCGCGGCTCAGTCACCCCGCGTGGATCTGCAGCGGAGGCTCCCACTCCGGATGAAGGATGAGGGCCGGGGCACGCTTCCGCGTTGGCCCCAGCAGGAGACTATTTGTGGTATGGTGTGCCCAGGGGGGGGCGGCCACGGCCGGCGGCGCAGGCACAGTGCCCCGATCGGACAGCCCAGCAGGGCCCCCAGGGGGGGCGGAGCATGCAGGAGGTGCGCCCCGCCGCTGCACAGTGTGTCGGGCCTCAGAGAGGAGGGGACAGGGACCGGGGCGATGCCGCGGCCCAAACAAGGCTTTAGGCCACTGCAGATGGGGGGGCCCGTCCACGGGCTCCCAAGTCCAAATCGAGCCAGAATTTCGCAGGCTGCAACCCAACACATAGGGGCAGCAGCCCAGCTGCGATATGAGTGCACAATTCGCCGGTGAACGCAGATGCAGGCAGATGTCAGCCGGGCCCACACGGAGCTCAAGGGCTAAGCAGCCATCTTGGGCTGCTCCACAGCGCCACCCCCGGCTCACTCTGATTTGAGCCGCAAGGAAATAGAGGCAGAAGTTTGGCACCCACAGCCCCCCCCTAGCTTCTGGGAGACATTAGCATCTGCATAGCTACCCTGGTTCTCTTCCAAATAAATGATCCCACATGTTTTTGAATGGTCCTGAAGAAACCCTGGGGAACCCCCACTGGCAGGGCCATAAAATAGTACAGGATTTTTGGCAAAATCACAATTTCAAGGGCATTTATCCTCCCCATTCAGGATATTGATAAGGGCACCCAGAAGCCAGTGCAGCTTTTCCGCTAAAGGCGGGTAGTTAGCACGGTAAAAAGAGCAGCCAGAGAACCAGTAAGGGGGTGGTCACGTTTAATAACTCTGACGTGTGGGCATTTATTTTTAACCCTGCCACCTCCCCAAAGAGAAGTACCTGTGAGATACCTGGAAATGAGGTTTCTGGTTCTGTGATAAAGAGGAGCATGTCATCAGCAAACACTGCAACTCTAAGCTCCTCATCCCCAAAGGGAATACCCCTAATATCCAGGGAGGCCCTAATGCTGGCCAAGAGCAGCTCCACGTGGATGGCGCATAAGAGCGGGGACAGCAGGCAACCCTGCTCAGTGCCTCGTGTGACCGTGATCCTCTGGGAAAGTTGCCTGTTGATTGCCCGTCTCAAGGAGGGAGTTCGGTAGTTGGCGCTTCCCAATGAAAGGAATTTGGAACCGAATCCCATAACTTCCGTGGTATGGAAGAGGAAAGGCCATTTGAATGCCTTCTCAGCATCCAACACGAGTATAAGTGGGAGGGGTTCTAGATGATTTACTTGTTCAATCAGATAAAAGACACGCCAAATGTTATCCGAGCTCTGCCTATGCTTAATAAATCGCGACTGGTCAGGACCAAGTTTGGGGAGGAGCTTATCCAGGCGATATGCCAGAACCTTGGTATAGATCTTTGTGTCTAGATTAATAAGGGCACTTTGCCGGAACAAACCTCATAGTGACATCCTTGCCCGGTATTGGGAGCAGCACAACCATGGCTTCTTCCATTATCGATGTGATGCACCCTGCCCCCTCCCTATCTCCCCTCCAAAAAAAGAGTTGAAGAGCTGGCCTAAGCGCAGTATCTGTGCCTCTCTAAAGGTTTTGTAGAAGCACGCTGCGAAGCCGCCAGGCCCCGAACCTTTCCTGATGGCAAGCAGCTATAGCCACCTTTACTTCTGGATTAATGTCTCCCTCAAGTTCTTCAAAATTCTTGAGGAGTGATCTTAGGGAGAGGGCACTGGGACAGGTGTTCCCTCCTCTGGGTAATTTGATGTGTACAGAGATGAATAATATTCTGTGAAGACCGAAATTATGTCCGGTAGAGCAGTGCTCTTTTGCCCCCCACCTTTATTTTAAGGATTGTCCATAACGCTTCTTTTTTCCTAATCAACCCCGCTGACAGGCGATCCGCCTTATTGGCTTTGACACAATACCTCTGTTGGAGGTAGAGCAATGAACAATCTGCAACTCTAGTCTGCAAAACATCTAATTGGCCCCTAATCAGCCAATATTTACTTTGCAGTGTACTCTCAGCGTTATTTGCCATTCAAGCCATTATTTGTTTAAGTTTAGCTTCCAATTCCTCCTGTAAGAGACCTAGTTGTTTGTGCCTCTGGCACTTCATCGCGAGGAGCTCCCCTCTCAATCTAGCCATAAACACGTCCCACACCACCTGGTCCCGTACACACTGTGTTGCGTTAAGTGCAAAGTAATGCAAGATTTTATTCTTTATGTCCTCACATAGGACTCCATCGTTAAGGATGTGGCTAGGGAACTTCCACCGCCATAGGCCTGGTTCGTTCTGCCCCATATTTTATATAATCGTTATGGTCGCATGGTCTGACAGGGCGATGAGTGTATTTCCATGACCCTACCCAATAGTGACCTTGAAATCCAGGAGTAATCTATCCTTGAGAAGGATCTTTGAACGTGGGAATAAAATGTGTAGCCCCCCTCAGTTCCCTCCAGCCATCCAGCAACTCTAATTGGGCCATGTGTTCGTTCAAGCAGGTAGATGGCGCCACGTGGGTGTGGAACACCCTTGCACTCCTGTCTTCTCTTGGGTCCCAGGCCAGATTAAAGTCATCTACCAATATTATGTGGCCTTTGGCGAAAGTCTCCAATTTGGTCAGTGTCGCCCGCAAGGACCCATCTGGCCCTGTATTGGAGGCATAGATTGTTGACACTGTATATGTCGCCCACTCCCATTGGAAAGAGGCTGCCAGATACCTACCCTCTGTGTCCCCCTCTGTAGCAATGACCTGGAAGCCTGGGATGTTCTGAATAGCGATTAACTACCCTTATTCAGAGACACATTAAAGCCAGCTACGGGATGCAGCATGAGCTAGATTTAACAAATACTAGCCAGAGTAATGGTCACAAAAAGGAGGATTATGAATTGACAACAATTGCGTACAACTACTGCTGAGTAGTACATGAAAGTGCACAAATAATGCTGCTACTAACCCTCACAAAAATGTGCAGCTAATTGTGTAATTGTGTAAATGTACCTTTTCTTCTTGGTTTATGTTTAAGGCCTCATGTTGAGTTATAGGCTTCCATTTTTTAGATGTCTGTCTAGTATTAATTAAAATCAATACAAGTAGAGTTGTATGGGTAACTGGATTCTGTCTCCTCCCCTGTACTTTTCAACACATCACGAGCAGAATCTTTTTTAATAGAACAATTTATACCTACGGCTTTGTGTCCTTACCTTTTCCCCATAGAGACATATAGTTAGAGTTATCTATTCCTTGAAAAACTGTCCCTGGTTATTGAATATGAATATTGGACCACAGATTGCTGTGATTTTACTATAAGTCACACCAAGTGGCAGCAGCATGAATAAAGAGAATTGTTGACTCCCACACGGCGTGCACCATTTAGAACTTTGGGAAAGTAGTGAGCCAGGATAGGGTCAGTCTAGCTTGGCTGCCCCCTTGATCTAACCAGGGACAGTTTTTCAAGGCATAGATACCTTTTCCCCATAGGGACATATAGTTAGAGTTAAGGACACAAAGACGTAGGTATAAATTGTTCTATTAAAAAAGATTCTGCTTGTGATGTGCTGAATAGTATTTAATTAAAGTCTTTTTCTCCACTGATTCATAATCCTCCTTTTTGTGACCATTTCTCTGGCTAGTATTTGTTAGTATTTGTTCAATCTATCTCATGCTGCATCCCGTACCTGGCGTTAATGTGTCTCTGAATAGGTGTAGTTTTTGACTCTCTTTTCCTCCCTTGTGCTAATCTACCCACCCTCCAGGGTCAGGCCCCCTTCAACAAAAAAGAGAGTTCCCTTTTGCCCCTCCTATCTCCTACAAAATACACCAGGACACCCTATCACCACCTGGGAGACCGATAGTGTCGGCTATAAATTCCATTCTTGAACCTCTCTCTATTTATGTTGATTGGTTCCTTCAACCTTTTTTGCAGCACAAATGCGGTCAAACTTTAAAGATACAAAGAGTATGATCAACATTATGAAACACCAGAATGTTGGTCAAGATGCTGTTGACCGTCAATGTGGTATCTCTATACACTAGTGTACATCAAATGGGGTGCATTGAGGTGATGGAAGGTTTCTTAAACAAACGGACAACCAGTCTAGAGAAGGTTCATACCGCTTTCATTTTTGAATGCATCACATTGGCACTAATGGAAAATGTCTTCCTTTTTATGAGGGCATTTTCTACAACCAGAAGCATGGGGCAACATTTGCCTCTGACCTGTCGAATCTCTACATGGACGAATCTCTACATGGACATCTTGGAAATGAATTCCATCTACCATGTTGACAATCCTTTCAAAGAGAACATTGTTGCGTGGCATCGATATATAGATGATGTCTTCATGATTTGGAAAGGTCTGTTCTCTGAACTTGAGACTTTCCAAACATGGCTGAACTGACAAAATCAAGTCATCAAGCCTCGTTGCCCAGCAACTGACCCCTATTTACACTAACAACATCCGCCGGCAGGCGGAAGCGCCAGTGCCCTGCAACGAAGGCCGAAACTAAGGCCCCTGTTTGCCCCCCGGAAATCATCAGTCCACCAGCAGCATCTGCAGGGAGAGGGCAGGAGCCCCCCCTCCCCACCAGGAGCAGCCAGCAAGCAACATTGTACCCAAGCCAGCGCGGCCCCATAACGAGGCTGGAGCCCCTGTTTGCCCCCTGTTCACCACTTAGCGCTAGGAGCCAAGGCATACAACTCTACTGTTTGCTTATGTATTGAAATAATAATAGGCTGATCCAAATCGAGCTGACTTATCTACCTCACTGCCCGTGGACACCTTCAGATCAACAACGACGTGACTAAGACACTGAGGTACATACCTCATCTACCCACCCGTGCATTGTGCATCTGCCTACCCACTGTGCCACTCTTAAAGTGTATCACTGCACATCCCCAACACAAGGAGTGCTGCACATCGTACTATTCTACCGAATATTTGCGATGCCTTCCAAAGCCCATTTGTGACGCCCATGCCTCCGCCGCATTTATGCATGCTCATAAGGGGGGGGGCGTGGCTTGAAGGCCATGTGAAGAGATGTGCCATTGGGAGAGCTCCCGGAGATCCTTAATTCATCCTAAGAAAAAGTGCAGTTGCAGGAACCTTTAGAAGCCAGGAACATAAGCATCTGCTTATGAAGACACTGGGAACATTTACTGAAGACACGGGACCCACGCAGCCCAGGGAATGGCAGATCTAAGAGGGTGAGGCCCCCAGAGCCACGGATTGGCGTAGGTAAAATGGCAGCTGCGTGGAACAAAGGAGCTTGATTGCTGCTGGTGCTCTGTGTGCGGACTGCCGCGGAGCGGGCCGGGTGGGCACCCGCGCGCCTCTGGAGAGACATTGTTGTGTAGGGCTGTTCCTCCCGTAGGTTCCGCTGTCTTGTGCAGGCTCGGAGAGCAGCCCGTGAGACTGAGCAGCCGGCACTGGGGCTCGGCCGTGCTGGCGAGTGCGCCGGCCCTTGCAACGAAATCCGCAGAACTGTAAATTGATGCGGATCTGGCTGTGTGGGCGTCCACGCGCCCCTGGGAAGACATTGCCGGGCAGGGCTGCGTCTCCCGTGGCCTCCGCTTTCTTGTGCGGGCTACGAGAACGGCCCTTGAGGCTGAGAGGCCGGCACTAGGGCCTGGCTGTGCTAGTGAGCGGGGCGGACCTCGCAGCGACATCAAGGTAATGCCTCGCTTTCTTCGGGCTGGCAGGAGCGGGCGGTGAGCGCTGGGCCTGAGCGGGCGCTGAGGACGGTGAACTGCAGAGTAGCAGCAGCTGCTCTGCATATGAATCTCTAAGCCTGCGAAAGCGGGTGCACAGAAGCGGCCCGGAGGAGAGGTGTACAAAGCCACGGTCCGCAACTGGAAACAAGACGATTCAGTTAAATAAACACTAACATTACATTGTAGCAACCCCCTACACTCATCACTTATGGAATAAACAGCACAGACTATTGTGCTGAGGCACTGCAAGCATTCAAACGCCGCCCCTAACAGGAGGAAGGAGAAAGTGGACTGGCATGCTACTGCAGACTGCCTCTGAGAATATAAGGAAGGAGTGGATGGGACAGTGAATTCATAGTGCCCCCTTGCCTGGGTATCACGATAAGCGGCTGTGCCAAACAAATAAGCAGAGTGCCATATACAGCTTGCGATGAAGCATGGAGAAGAGGCTCACGTGGCTACGTGGGTGGACACAATCCATTCTTGCACCCAGGGAGTAGCTTTGGGGTGCTCCTGGGCGGCCCCCCTGGGCCTGGGCAATAGCGAAAGTTTGCTTCCCGCTGGGGTCGGAAGCCACAGGTGTTGGGGCCACCTTAGAGAATCCTGGTTGCAGCGCCATGTCAAACAAACCTCCAAGACTGAAGGGCAAACAGCCCGTGCTAGATGAGTGTGCCAGGACACCCCCTGGCCCGGAAGGGACCAGGAGCAAGGACAGGGCCCCCGTTGGGAGCGTGGCCACCATGAGCACGAACCAGGAGGTCCTTGCTGCAATCGCTGACCTGAAGATAGCCTGGGAGACCAAGCTTGAACTGGCTGTGACAGAACCTAAAACAGCGCTGGAGCTCAAAGTCGGGGCGGTGCAAGAGGACTTGAATCTTCTCCGATAAGATGTCAGGTCTTTGGCGGAGCGCACTGACAGCCTGGGGAAGGAAGTGGGCCCGAACACAGCGGACTGTGTTGCACATAAATCGGAACTTCACGTCCTAGTGCAGCGCGTGGGCAACTCGGATAACAGGGCGGAGGAGGCGGAAGGACGTGCCCGGAGGAACAATATCCGCATCGTTAGCTTGCCGGAGGGACACAATCCCACGGAGTTTATAGAATCGATGCTGCTGCAGGAGATAGCTGGAGGAGTCTTGTCCCAGGGATTCTCAGTGGAAAGGGTGCATAGGGCTTTAACGAGGAAGCCGCCGCCGGGCAACCCACCCAGGCCGGTGATTGCTAAGATCTCAACTATCGGGATCGAGAAAGAATCCTGGAACATTTCCGCAAGGGTGGAATGATACAAAGAGGTACAGCAAAGATAACTGCATACCCGGATTATACCCTGATGGTACAGCAGAGTCGTATGAACTTTTGGACGGTCAAGAAGAGACTACGAGAGGCGGGCCACAAGTACATGTTACTGTACCCAGCAAAGCTGAAAGTTTTCCACAAGAACAGGACCTTCTTCTTTGAAACTCCGGAAGACGCTATGGGATGGCTCGACACGCAGGGTTGCCCCCAAGAGATGGACGCCAAGAAGGAAGGAGGAGGAGAAGATAAGTAGCAAACAAGGGGGGCACCAGGGGGTGTCAGAACTTAAGATTATGGGACTCGATTATAGTGACTGCAGTAGCCAGTTGATTGGTATTGCCAGAACGGGGGAAAGACATGATCTGTGAGCACTGAGACTATTGCTTCGTTAGGGAGCCTTGCAGGGCCAATCTTCATACCTCCATATAGAATTTAGTTAGGTCGCCGATAGTGTGGTGACACCCTGCTGGGTTCTTAGCCTGGGACTCCAGGGTAGGCCCAAACGCGGGGGAGCCTGAGATTCAGGGATTGAGCTGGGCATTTGTTGGGGTTGGGGCAGGGTGGCGAGGGGGAGGGGGAGGGGGAGGGAAGGGGTTGTGTGCAGTGGTGTGTTGTAGTTGGGTTAAGTTTGAACATGAGCCTATATAGAAGAGTTGGATGGTTGAATCTGTATCGCGCGGGAGGGTGGGATCTATTAGAGGTGGAGAAGAGGGACTGTAATGAGCCATGGGGGGATCTTAAAATAATCACTTGGAATGTCAGGGGACTTAACAGCTATTTGAAAAGGAATAAGGTCATGCTGTATCTAAGAAGGCAAAAGATAGATATTGCGCTATTGCAGGAAACGCATCTGACCCGGGAAAAAATGGAGGTGGTTGTTATGGAAAGGGGTGGTGGTGGGCACGACATACTCTGCCTGTGCCAGAGGAGTACTAATCTGGGTGCCGCCGCACGTCCCGTTTCAAATATTACGGGAGGTAGCGGAGACGGATGGGAGGATGGTCATGCTAAGAGGGCTGGTGGAGAATAAGGAGATAAGCATTGTTAATACGTATGCCCCCAATCTGAACACAGCAGCATATTTCAGGACTCTGTGTGCCAACCTCAGCATATGTGTGGGTAGCGTGGTGATCTGGGGAGGAGATTTTAATTGTGTACTGAACCCCAACGTAGATAGGTCAGATGGCAAGATTGATAGACCTACCCCAGCGGCGAAAGCATTACAGACATAGCTAGATGACTTTCGTCTGGCAGATGTGTGGAGAACGAAACACCCCCAAGAGAGGCAATATTCGCACTATTCCGCCCCACAGCAGCTACATACTAGGCTGGACTATGTCTTTGCCACGTCGGATGTGATAACAGAGATCACTCAGGTAGAATATAAGGCGAGGGTCCTCTCGGATCACTCGCCACTGGTTCGCGGGTGGCAATACCGCCCCCCGAGGGCATGGATTCCGACATGGCGCCTCCGAGCAGAGGCGCTCAAAGACCCAGTGTTTAGAGAAGATATAAGGGAGGAGATTGCTAATTACTTTGAGGAGAATACGGGTAGCGTTGACTCGGCAAGTACATTATGGGAAGCCTTTAAGGTAGTAATGCGAGGGGTTGCCATAGGAAAATCAAAAGGCCTGCAGGGCGGGGTGCTGGCTGACCTACAAAGAACAGAAGAGGAACTAGAGGGAGCATTAAAGGGTGGATGCGAAGACATGGAGCGGGTACTTAGGCTGCAGCAGAAATGTGCGGAACACTGGGAAAGGCTCCCAACCTCAGCTACAAAAAGTACATTGAGAGACAGCATGCGGGAGGGGATAAAACAGGACGGTTTTTAGCTTGGCTATACAAGAACGAGGCTCCCAGACCCACGATTAGAACGATAATGAGAGAAGATGGCAGTCTAGTGGACACCCAAGAAGGGGTCAACAAGGAGTCAACAAGGAGTAGCGCCTCAATGCCCCTGGGCTGCTTGTGCGCTATATAAATGTAAATAAATAAATAAATACATTTGCAGAATATTACAAGGTGCTATATACAGACGAGAAGGGAGGCAACCAAGAGGAAATAATAGAAACGCTAGAAGACATAGGACTACCCATGATAAACGAGGAGGAAAGGGAGGAGCTAGATGCACCAATCACCCTGGAGGAGTTAGAAGAAGTGGTGAGGCAGCTACCTACCTGCAAGACCCCATGTTAGAAATGCTCAATGAAGTGTTTGAGGTGGGACGGTTGCTGGAATCACTCAGAGAAGCGATCATAATACCGCTTCCCAAGCCTAATAAACCTGAGCACAGCTGTGGCTTTTACAGACCTCTCTCGATGTTGAACCAGGACAGCAAGATATTGACGGCTGTCCTGGCAAACGGATTGCGAAGAGTAATTAGCAAACTAATACACCCCGACCAGACGGGCTATGTCCCGAATAGGAATATAACTCATAATCACAGGCGACTCCGACGGGTTGTTGAATAGGGTAGTAAGACTGAAGGCGAAATGGCGATTGTGTCCTTAGATGCGGTCAAAGCTTTCACTCGGTCAAGTGGCCATGGCTGCTGGAGGCCTTGGAGAGGTATGGTATGGGGCCCGGTTACAAGAGGTGGGCGAAGATGCTATATAGTGAACCACTGGCCAGGGTTAGAACGGGATCAGTAATATCTGAGAGGTGGCAACTTAGTAGAGGCACTAGGCAGGGGTGCCCATGGTCCCCGATGCTTTATATATTAGCCCTGGAGCCCCTAACAATATACCTCAGACAACAATATGATACGATAGGTATTGAGATGGGGGGGGGGGGAACAACACCTGATCTCCTAATATGCAGATGATTTGTTGCTATACTTAAGGTATCCAGAGGAAAATCTCCAGTACATACTGGAGGTGATGGCGAGGTATGCAGGGCTGTCCGGGATGGCGGTGAATCCCCAAAAATCTAATATGTTTCCTCTGGGCAGCTATAAAGGAACCCCTGAGAAACGGCTACCGGTGTTACAAATACCATGGGCAGTGAGTTCTTTCCGGTACCTTGGGATGGACGTGTACCACACGGTGGAGGAGGAGCATAGGCACAACACTAAGGTGGCAATTGTGAAAATTGAGAAGTGTATGCAATTCTGGGTGAAGTTGCCCCTAGCAATGATGGGACGGGGTGCAATGCTAAAAATGGTGGTCCTGCCTAGGCTCCTGCATTATTTTAGTAATATTCCATACATGATACCTAAGAAGTTCTTTGCCAAACTGAACAGTATGTGTAGGGATTTCTTGTGGCATGGTACCCGAAACAGAGTGGTGCTATGGAAGCTGCAGAACGTTTATGAAAAAGGGGGATAAAACTGCCCAATTTTGAGTTTTATTATGTAGCAAGCCAGCTGCAATATGTGGCTAAGTGGCTCTCAGATGAAGCAACCCCTGAACTTAGGCTATTTGGACATGATTGCGCCCCATTTCACTTAAGAGAGATGATCTGGCTGCCCAAGTCCGAAATGAGAGAGCACCCTAAGATGATGATGCTTGGGTGGCAGATGTGGCGTCAGGCATGCCGGATGATGCAGAACCCATTCCCATGCTCCCCGCAGGTACCGCTGGTTGCATTGGCAGGGGAAGATATGCAGTTAAGGGTGATAATCGGGACCCACTGGGAATCGGTGGGGCTGGTAACGTTAGGAGACGTCTGGCAAGAGGGGACCACTTTGGATTTTGAAGTTCTTGGGGAGGAAACGGGATTGCATACGGGCCAGTACATCACATATCACAGAATGGTGCAGGGAATTCGGAAAACATGGCCTGAAACAGTATTGGAAGAAGAACCAGATGCTATCATAGAGGCAATATATGATATATCGGGTGGGGGGCATGAGATTTTTAGACTGTATGAGATGGTGCTGTCTGGTGATGTCTAAGGTCGGGAAGGACTTGACACAATTGAGACTAGATTGGGAAGCGGAAGTAGGAACCCCAATAGAGGATGGGATGTGGGAACGTGCCCTGGGATACCACAAGAAGGTGTCCAGAAATGCGAGACTAAAACAGATACAACTATATATAACGCACAGAGCATATATGACACATATGAGGATATCCAGGTTTGAAAACGCTGGACGACAAGCGTGTCCCAAGTGTGACAAGGAAAAAGCTGACATGACACACATGTTTTGGTCATGCCGAGTAATTGAGCGTTTCTGGGGAGAAGTGGCACAAAAACTAGCGGAAAAGGGGGTCACGATAATCATAGATGCAGCATGGGCCTGCTTGCTGGGAGTGTTCCCCAGATCATCAA
This sequence comes from Ambystoma mexicanum, assembly GCF_040938575.1. NCBI lineage: Eukaryota > Metazoa > Chordata > Amphibia > Caudata > Ambystomatidae > Ambystoma > Ambystoma mexicanum. Next base: position 553,682,743 of record NC_090930.1, on the reverse strand, counting down.
AACTTAAACATGTTGGTAAATTGAAAGATTTAGCATATGTGCTTGCTAAACGAAGGATTGCCATGGGATGGAAGACTTGTCACAGGCCACGGGTGGAGGTGTGGTGGAAAGAGTTACAGAAATGGGCAGCTGCCGAAACAATGGTATGGCAAGAGGCAAGCACTGTAGGGAGGAGAGACAGGTACCCTGATGGCATAGAAATCATTAATAGCAGAATTTTTTGGAGCAATACAAGATCGGACAGAATCTACGGGAAGCGAGACCCCGCCATGTGCGGCAGATACAGAGCGCAAAGAACAAACGGGCTCATGAAGGGGGGTGTGAGAGGGGGAGCAGTGACCAAGATTGATTATTGAACAATTGTATTGTTGTAAAATGCACTGCGTGTTTGGTTGTGTTGTTGTTTGGTTTGATTAAAATTAAAAACCTCAACAAAAGAAAAGCATGCTCATACGAGCCTTCTACTTGCACATTTGCATATCAACCGTACTACCATTGTGTTAATTGACAATATTCTGCACCACTATGCTCCACCCCGCTCGTAGTAGCATAACGTGCACGCAACTACTCACCTAATGCTGCTTTGTAGAGCCCATAACTGGTGGCCACCGTGCTGCACTGCATTCTAACTGATTACTGCTATTACATGTGCCCATTACTGATGTCTGCTACCCCAAAAGCGCACAATTGCTTGCTGTATTTCTACACTATCCATAACATTTTGTTACTTACCTAAGATCATTTGGTCGCCTGCCACTGCATTTTGTTACTTACCTGATACCCGCTGGTCGCCTGCCACTATATCTTATTACTTACCTGAGACCCTTTTGTCACCTGCCACTGTACCTTATTACTTAAATGAGACCCTTTGGTTACCTGGCACTGCATTTTGTTACTTACCTGAGACCCTTTGGTCGCCTTCCACTGTATCATATTACTTACCTGAGACCCTTTGGTCGCCTGCCACTGCATTTTGTTACTGACTTGAGACCCCTTCCGACCATTGGTTAGCTCAGTGAAGTCTCCCAGCACTCCATTCCCCCCCCTCTGACACAGCTCTCTGTATCAGGCCCTAAGACTGCCCAATGCCTAATGTCAGCTAATGTGAACCTGCCTACTTGAAATAACTAACTAGACTTGTGCACCCATGGAAACTACCCCATTGCGAAACACTGAGCTGCACTCTTAACTTAGCATATTTGGTACTAACCATGCCCCTTGCCTAACCTGCGCTAAACTAGCTTGCTCTCCACTACTACCCATTACGATGTGCACTAATAAGACCCAAATAGCATCTTGGCTGTGCCTTACCATATTCTGCATTGCCATCATTATGTCTTCCTATAAATACGCACCGTGTCCCACCATAGACAGAAACGACACACTTCGAGCTAGATTACCCCACCTTTATGAGCCCATATGTCATAGCAACAAAGCCCTTAACCCCCATCATAAACTTACTTCACGGCTCACCAATCCATATCCCACCCTAACTACACCTTGCAACAATACTACTCAACCCAAACTCATTCCAATAAAAATCCAAAATACACTTAATGTAACCATACTATCTAGTGCATTGATAATGCCAGGTCCTTAGTCGCCCACGCTACTGAAATAGCAGACACTCTATCATCTGATAACCTTGACCTTCTGGCAGTCACTGAATCATGGTTGCACGAAGCTGCAGGTCCAGCACTCTCCCTAGCTATCCTTGAAAATGACCAACTACTCAGAATGGATAGACCTAACAGCAAAGGAGGGGGTTTAGCTATCATAGCTAAAACCAACCTTGCTATTAGACTACAAGCCTCATCTCCTCTCAAATCATGCAAACTCCTTATAGCCAAACTTCCCATCTCCAACTGCCACACACTAACCATCTACCTAATATACAAGCCAGCTGGCCCCATTGGGACTTTCGAAGAGGATCTATCCAGTCTCCTAGCTATAAACACCAAAGACTCATCTCAAATCTTATTATTAGGCTACGTCACCCTAGGATTCAACGACCCAGATGACAAACCAGCCCAATCTATAGCCACTATGCTAGCTGAACATGGCCTAAACCAAAATGTTGTCACCCCAACTCACATTGGAGGAAGGACCTTGGATTGGGTCCCTACCCTGAACTGTGATATCGCTATCACCAAAGTTACCCCTCAACACTGGACAGACCACTACCTCATCAACTTTACCTTAACTCTGAATATACAAACCACCAAAGAGAAAATAATGGCTCCCCACCTACCCACCAGAGCCAAAAAAACATAAGCCCAGACAATCTCCTACCATTGATACTATCTACTATCCATGCTCTTCCAAACAACCAGCCTCCTGAGCTCCCAATAGAAAGCTACAATAATGCTATGAAAATAGCATTAGACGCCATTGCTCCTCTAAAACTTGAAAAAAGTAAACAACTAGCTCACCTAAACGCTTGGTTCACCCCACATCTAAAAGAATTAAGAATGCAAAAAAGGAAATTAGTCTAAATGGCGCCATACCCCATCTGAAGAAAATAAACTGCAACTTAGACTTTTCGTCAATAAATACAAAAAAGAAATCCTACACACAAAAAAAAAATATCTTAATGAAAGAATTTGTAACGCAAGCTCCAACACTAGATAATTATTTGCCATTCCAAGGGAGCTGGAATCCCCCGTACCACCACCCGACAACATTGCCAAAGACAAACAATGGTGCACCAGCATCCAAAATGCCCTAGCAAATAAAATTAAGTTACTCCAAACCAAAATTGCCTTAAAAAAAGACTGATCTTCTCCTTCACAGTGTGCACCAAGGTCGAAATGGCCCAGTATTTCCCCATTCAGGGAACCCGGACCCGGGTTTGAAGGCAGCCATGCCCTGATTAAGGGCATGGCTACCTCCAAGCTCGTAATGAGGCCCAATGTAACAAAGTTTCGCCAATCAGTCGGGTGCTGGCACCAGTTACGCCGGAGGTTTAACAAAGACGCAAGTGAAGCCACCAGCATTCTGTTTTTCAATTTAGCGCTTACTGATGGAAACATGTAGGGTGAAGCTGGTGAGAACGGAAATTTCCCCGGAATTACTGATCCCCAACGGACCACAAATGACACCTTTCTCAACTTTCCCTCCCTCAATATAAGCTTTGTGAACTGAAAAAAAAGAAATATTTAAAGTGCCTTTTTTCAAATGTTTTCAACTTAGAATCCTGTCGGACACATTCCATTATTCAGCCTGTGTTTTTGTTGTGTCATTTTGCAATTCTTGGTATTGGTAATCTCAGGGTTGTCCAACTCCAGGCCTCAAGGGCTAGAAACCTGACGGGTTTTCAGGATAGCCCTCATGCATATTGATGAGAAAAAATGTGCATACATTTAGAATCATTGTATGCAAAGTTATCTCATGAATATTAACGAGGGGTAGTCTGAAAATCCAAAAAGCATCCACCCCTCGAGGCCTACAGTTGGGTAACCCTGCAAAGTCCTGTTGGAAACGTCGGGGCAACGGCGTGTTTTACTATCAAAAGGCCAACACAAACCTGCTCCCTCCTTTTCTGTCACTCTGTGGCTGGCCTCTTTTGGCCCTCTTCCTGCTCCCACCTGTGAGGCTAAAAACCTCAGGGTCATCTTCGACTCCACACTCTCCTTCTCTCTTCACATCTCTGACATCTCGAAGAAGTCACACTACCAGCTGCACCTCCTCAGAGGTATTCTTCCTTTCCTCTTCTTCCCCCAGAGGCTCGCTGTCTCCAGAGCACTGGTTCTCTCAAGGCTGGAGTACTGCAACAGCCTCTTTCTAAATCTGCCTGCTTCTACTCTCTGCCCTCTGCAACTCATCCAGAACAGGACTGTGAGACTTGTCCTTGGCCTCAAAGCCCAGGGATCGTATCTCTACAGGACTAAAATATCTGCACTGGCTCCCAGTGGCTGCGAGGATTAAGTACAAACCCTCTGCATTGTCCACAAGGCCTTCTGGGGCGTGGGCCTCAAAACCTTCAACTCTCTCTTCCTAAATATCTTCTTTGCTCATCCGCCTCCCACTCCCTCAGGGTCTGTCGCTTCTCCAAGCAACAAGTTGGTGGTAGATCTTTCTTCAGCTGGGGCATCCCTCTGGAACAGCCTCCCTGCCTCCCTGAAACTTGAGGAGAACCATCTCCAGTTTGGGAAGACCCTCAAAATCTTCCTATTTGCTTCTGCTTTCTCTCCTCTCCCCTGTTGAACTCCTGGTTGAATCTGAAACTGCACTGGTCACCTGGCTACCCTCTGATCTCGGGCCCAGTTCCCATCCCCCGCCAGTTGCATCCCTACACTGCCTCCCTGACATCCCCCGCACTTGGGGACTGTTTTCTGTATCCCTACAGCCCCCTACCAGCACTTGGACACCTGATGTATGCACTTACCGTTGCACTTGCCACCAGCTGGCCGCGTTTTTACTTAGTTCTTTTATTTATACTATTTATTTTTACTGTCGTTCCCTTGTACTGCACTGCGCCCTCCCAAACCCCCCCCTCCCCCCCGCATTTTTCACCTTCCCCTGCACTAGCGCAATCTCAATGTCACCTGGCCTAGTAAGATTGTTGTCTCTGTCTTCCCTCTATTCCCCCTCCCTTGCCTCGTCGCTCCTTGAATCACTTGTGTATAGGCACGTTATAAATTCCATATCATATCATAATGGCATGGAAGGTCTAGAGGCAGAACAAAAAGAAAAAGGCGTTGACGCCTCATTGTTAATGGCTCTGGTATTTCAAGCAGATCTTGGAATACAAGAACACGTGTTACGTTGGTAACTTTTAAAAAGTTACATTGTATGACTTGCATGGTATGGAGCGATCATTACCTGATCCCATTCTACATCACACTCCCAACCCGCCTACTGGCTGGAAAGGAAATACTCCATGCCAGCAAGAAAATAAACTGGAGGAACCTAGGCCTTAACAAACTTACTAGACTTACCCTACGTAGCAACACAAAACAACCTCAGACACAGTGAAAAACACTCTCTCTGGATCACCAAGGCCCTAGACCAGCTGGCACCAGTAAACACTTTCAAAGTCACACACAAAACTGGTCACAAAATGGATCAAAGAAGAACTGAAAGAACTTTTTAAAAAATGACCACAAAATGGAGAGAACAGTACAACCGACCGGACATAATAAATACCAAAATAATAAAATACCAAAACAGCTCAGACCATACAAATAAAAAGTACTCGAAGCAACAACAAAAAATACTATGCCTCATTAATTGAACCTCATTAATTGAACCGTAAAACAATACACAGAACTCTTTAGAATCAATAGAGATAAAAAAAATATTACAAACCCTCCTATAAGAAACTGTCATCCTGACACAAGCACTTTGTGACAGCATCACCAACCGAGTTCAAAAATGGAAATAATTCAACAGACCATCAACACAACTCAGATAAACACGACCACAACTGCCGTACCACAGACCTACAGAAAAACTCACCTACCAAGAACCAATCGCAGAAGAAACCTTTGCCGCACTGATTAAGGATACCAACCTTGCAGGATACCCAAGGGACCTCTGCCCCCTCGACATCTTCAAAGAAATCCTCAACAACAGAACCCCAGCAACACACTTCCGGAACCTAATGAACCTGCCACTCGAAAAAGGAATTGTACCAACCACCGTCAAATCAGCATACATCAAACCACTGGTTAAAAAGGAATCAAAGCGTAGAAGACCTGAGCAACTACAGATAGATAGGCAACTTACCCTACCAAGCAAAGATCCTGGAGAACCACGTGTACAAGATCCTACTTAAATACGTCGAAACAAACTCAATACCTGACCGGTCACAAGTTGGCTTCAGACCATTGAGAGGAATCAGCATTCCTATCCATATGGGACAACCTGTAAATAAAGGAAGACGATGCCCAATCGGCCCTCATACTGTTGGACATATCTGTGGATTTCGACAGTCAGCCACACAACACTAATAAAAAGACTGATGGAATGTAGCATACAGGAATCTGCGCGAAGGTGGCTTACCTCATTCCTCACAAACCGAAAGAACCTACCTGCCACTGCTCATCTCAAACACCAAAGGTATCACGTACACAGTACCACCACAGGTATCCACCCCTCCCCCGCTTATCCTGATGAAAAACATTCAAACCCACAGACTAACCGCCTACAACTACGCAGACGACATACAACTGATAGTAAATACAACGTCGGCCCAGGGACAAAATAACTGCCTCAACAACTGCCTTACAGCCATCTACAACTGGATGACCAAGAACAACCTCAAATTGAACCCGGCAAAAACGGAAATAATTCTTTCACCCACAGAAATCAACACAGCCAACCCACAACTGGACTGGCCGGCTGGCATGGGAACACAACCAGAGACTTGCAACATAGTAAATAACCTGGGAATACTAATGTACAACGGACTATCCCTGGAACCGCAAATCAATGCAATCGCCCAAAATATTTTCTACCTCCTAAGGCAACTCGTAGGACTACTCCCATACCTTTCCTTTCCTCGCAGAGCCCTCACAATCATATCCCTAATACTTACAAGAATGGACTGCGCAAACAGCCTCTACCTAGGAATGCCGGAAAGACTCACCAAGAAACACCTACTAATGGTACAAAACCCTGCACCCAGGATTCTACTAAGATTGAACAGAAGAGAAAAGACCGCATCACTCCAGCTCTGAAGAACTTACACTGGCTACCAGTAACAAACCACATTAAATTCAAAGCACTCTGATCACCTACAAACCCCTACACAGACAAGGAGACTAATTCCTCCCATCCAAGATCAGCCACTACCAGCCAAAAAGGGATCTAAGCCCAAGCAACGACCTACAAATAGAGACTAAACAGTACGAACAAAAGGAAATTCGGAGGAACCGCGTTCTCACGTATAATTGCTAGCCTTTTGAACACAATGCCCAAAGAAATTAGAACTACCGAATACCACATCACCTTCAGGAAATAACTCAAAACCTGATTATTCAACAGACAATGACAACCGCAAAGGGACACTGGCAGCAACACCATTGCGGACAAAAAAGAAATACGCTAAGGGACGCATTCAGAGTTCACTACGGCAAAGAGTATCGGAAAACTGCACAACCCCCCCCCCCCCTGGCCCTCAACTGTGCACAACAACTAGAGTGATGAACGAAGAGAAGGCCAACCACCCAAAGAAAGGATTTAGGGATAACACCCATGCGCAATTATGCCCCAAGGAAATCGCAGGTAAACCATCAAAACCCAAGCACCGCCCAACCACCCGTAGGACCACCCTAACATGCCCTCCCACAACTAGGGCTGCCCAGCTGAATGCACACCCTTTATCTCTAAACTCCAGCTGCACCCTCTTTAAGCAACAGACCGGACATCAAACAGACCGGACATCAGGTACACACGCAACGCCTATGACTAACCAGGACGACCACGATAACCCGCTGAGAAGTCAGCCCTAGCCCCATTTTAAATGAAAGTGGATTTTTTTTTTTTCGTATGGAACTTAAATTGGACCAATTCTGTCTTATTTCCTCTGCAAGGACGATGTAATGCTTATTATGCAGATATTTATTTTATGAAGGAGATGTCAAGCATTTAATGAGTGGTTTCTGTTGCATTTTTTGGTGTCAGTAGTTTGGTTTGACACCCTTAACAACGGCCTTTGAAGCACATTTCTCGATTTAATGAACTACAGGCTTTGGCTAACCTTGCAGACTAGCGTAAATAATAGCTTCAAATTACCTACCAAATTAGTAATTTTATTAATTTCTTGCATACACAATATATGGTTATGCAAGCAGGAATTCATCAAGGATTTACATCCATTTTCATTCTGGTAGTGGAGTCTCTAATTGTCTACTTCCTAAAGCTTGCATTCAGCTAATAAAATGTCAGGCTGTACACATAAGGGCATACAGTTATAGAGCTTGGTTGAGGTGTTTCTAAGCCTAGGGCTGCCAGCTTTCCAAAAGTAAAGTTACTCAGAAAGATGTAGTACGGGCCACAGAAAGACTACAACATTACCCATGGAGGGTCGCTTCCCTGGCCTCTTCTTACAATAAGCGAATACCAAGTACCAGCTAAGTACTGTTTGCTGCCGCTGCCTCCCCGCCCTGTGTCTTTGGACTTTGGACTTTGATCCTCGGACTTTCTGCCGCTGCTGCTGTCGGCTTTCAGCCCCGTTTGACTGGTGCAGCTGCCGTGCTGCAGGGCAGGCTTTCTCGTCTGGAGGATGTCTTTGCTGGCAACACCAGCGTGCCTGACCTCGAGGTGATTGTTTGCCTTGTGCACACTACCCAGTTTGGGACTATTGAACCTGTGTGCTTCACAGGTTGTGTGAAGTTGTGTGCCTGTGGTTGTGGCTCCATATTGGATGCGTATCTTTAGCCGCAAGTTCTTAATTATTCCTCTCTCTCTTTACTGTTGAAGGCGTTTCCTGTACAAGGTGGACCCACCTCCCTGTGACGAGCTACGCCCCTCGAGCCTCGTTAAATACATGTCTCCTGGCGCACCCGCGCTGCGCACCAAGTACCAACTAAGTACTGTTTTCTGTTCGCGGTGCGCGGCGCCTAGTCTTAACGCCCTAGTTCTTCGGGCTGCAACCCAAAGTTGACAGTATAGTGGGTAACTAGAGTCCTGCAGTTGGGGGTAACACCACACTGTGTGCCTGCCTGATAGTGTGAGCACGTCAACACCACCTTAGGAGACTGCAGGCTTTACGCCTTTGATCCTTGGGGGTGTGGTGCCCTGGGTAAGCTCAGTGCTGGGCTCTGGTATCCACATGGTGAAAAGGTACTGCTAAATGATGTGTGTTGTGTGGGGTACGTCTTTATCGGGCTTTTGAATATTTTCTCTGCCACTCACCCTACTAGATGGTTTTTCTTTTGCTAGTTGCCCTGTGCCTGCCCCAGCCAATACTTGCATAAAAACGATTGTTGTTGACACCAAGCAGCCCTCCGTTAGGTAGTACTTTCTACAGGGGGATTGGGTGCTGGGTATAGATTATGAGCCAGGTCTTGAGAAGTAACTCCAAGCTTGAGGTAACTCATAAGTTCCAAGGGAAACCTGTAAGGTCTAAATTGCATAGTGATAAGCACATTCAACCTACCTCCTCTTACAAAGCGTCAATCCTATCGCCACTCTTGTCTACCATGGAGGGGGCAGTTCCTAACCCCGCAGAGGCGATGGAGGTTCCAAGAATAGAGGACTCAGTCTTGTGCATGGAGCCATTGAGCACAAGCTCCCCCCCGGCTGTGCAGCTTCCTACCTTCTCGGTTCAAGATGCTAATCAAATTGAGGAAGTGGAGGCGTGTGAGGTCGCGCATGTGCATGATAGCAATTGTACGCCGAGGTTTGACTATGAAGGTTTCCCTCATGTTTCTGATACCTCAATGCTAGCCCCGACAATAATGACTGAATTGGGAAAAAGGGTGTGACTTTCCATGGGTCCCTCCTCTCCTGCCTCAATGTCCTTTCCCTTCCGTGAACAAGTTCACTTTCACCTATCACAGGAATCTTGTTGTAACAAGTTTAGTACTCATGACAAGGACCAGACTCTCCCGGTAAGGGGAGAAGGCAGTGGTAGGCCATCGACACACAATAAAAGTTATGGGGCGGTTATGGATTCATCAGGGAATCTGCTGTCCCATGACTTTAAGCTGAATTTGGGAAATGACGAGGCTGCCCCCACTCCATTAAATGAGGAGGCACGTTTCACTTCATCCCTAGAAGACTTGCCCTCTGCCACACTGCCAAATGACCCCTCTAACTTCCTGGTTATAACACGAATACTCAACCTCTTGGACAAGGGCCACGAGCTTACACATTGTTCAATGAAGGAAATGCAAGGCTCTTTAGCCTTCATGAAAGAAAAGTTGGCCAAACTGGAAGGGTTCTTATTTGCGGAGGAACAATCTAAAGCATTTTACTTCACACAATTTGAAAAAATGCTGGCTGGCGCAGCAGTATTAATACCGCCTGCTTCCATCCTGCCTCCAGTACGGTCACAAGGCTCGCAGACAGACACCATATGTTTGAATACTCTCCCGCCACAAAGATCCTACTCCCAAGTGCTGACAGGCGCTTCCTCCGTTGGGTCAAACCAGCCTGGAGTTGAGGCTGTTGATCTGTTGGATGTAATGAAACTACAACACGATCGGATGCTCCAGATGGAACATACCTTGTACCAACTGGTCGCGAAGTCCCATCCCATGGAAGATTCCCAACACTCTGGCGGAGCTCCTGTCCCGGTTAAGTAGTGTTAAGCCCACTCCCGACAGTCCCTCTGCTCTGACAGCTATCATCGATAGCCAGAACACCCTCGAGCTGGGCGGTCTCCCTGTATCGGGTGAGACAATAGCAACACAAGACGAACAGGAAGGAATGTACTTCCCCTCTCGGAAGGCCAAGAAGTCATTCCTGAGAGCCCAGAAGTGCCTTAACATCGCAAAGGCCTCCCAGAAAAAACTTGCAAAAAAAGGGCCCAAAGTTTTGAACAAGCAATCTGATATAGCCACTACTGTCGACCTGTGCCCTTTAAATTGCCAGGACGATCAGGCCCTAGATCTTCGTGTATTAAGCGAGGAGTGTAAGAAACACCTTCAGATTAATGCCATAAAAGGTGGCAATGTGCAGGTGCCCGTTTCTATTCCATTGCGGAACCTACCTGCTAAGTCCCAACCGCAACTCCATTGCTTCTTTCCTATGATTGAAAGCGAGAAAGTTGCAAAGCGGCTATTGGCGAAACCAAGCTTGCAAATGATCCATATTTGGCGTCTGCGTTGCCGCCTGTGATTCCACACGTGGCAGAGCAGCCCGCTGGATTGGTGGCCCCAGATCGGGCTCTAGAGGAGTGGCAAGAGGAGGTGGACATCGCGCCTCCTTGTGAGGAAGCGCAGGTTCCCTCGCCCTGGCCCCAACCCACGCCAGGAAAATCAGATTCTGCACAAGAGACCCATCAGGGTGAGCCATCTTCTGTACCTTTGTCCTTTTTGGAAACTCCAAAGGACACGAGGGTCATATTGGGCTGGATTAGCAATCCAGTCATAAATGGTGATGCTAGGATCAATAGGTCATTTTTGATCTCTTTTTTTTTTCAGATTCCATCACTAAGAAACCTGTCGACAAAGGACCTTGATTATTGGGTAAAGCTTCCCTCGCATAACAACTACAGGATATTGTCCAGAGTACAATCCCAGATTATAACAAAACTGATCCTTGAATTCACCGACGATTTTGAATTGTTGGGCCTCACTCCTTGCCTCTTTACGGATATGGAGTATGCGTGGGCATTTTTGGATTTTGTCATTCCAGCCCCAGTTGTGAGAACAGAGGGTCCAGTAGCGGCGCCTTTCGAGTCACATGCGAAACAACTGACAGTACAACTCGCATTGCTCACGCAAGCGTTGAGTGGTCTGTCATGGCTCGAGCCTCTGATTAAAGTGGCAGCATCTCTGGAAGCTCCTCCAACGGAATTATAACACCAGAGGATTGCAATTGCTTCTTGGAACTGCTGTGGTATGTCTAATCTTTAGTCATGGCACCATCAGGCAGACCCCAATTAAAGGGCTGAGATTTTAATATTGCAAGAAACTATGGCGTCAGCCGCCTTTGGGTTGGATGGGTACACTTGTTTAAACGCCCCTGCACGACGTTGCTCTTGTGTGGGACGCCCGTCCGGAGGTGCTGCCATACTTAGCAACACTCTTAAGGTGGCCTCACGCACTCTGGAAAGATCGGAATCTTATATTCTGGTCGAGCTAACCTTTGACAACATCAACATTTCCCCCCTACTTTTGATGTCAATATACTGGAACCCGAGTCAAGTCTCATTGGACTCGACCCTGGAAGAGCTCAATCAAATTTTGGGCTATGTGGCCCTTCATAGTCCTAACCATGAAATTATAATTGGGGGTGACTTAAACTCGTTCCTGGAAATGGAGGGCATTGATCGATCTGCTAACCAGGCCTCTTCATATGTTCGCCAAGCCCAGGCCAGAGGTGAGCGATGGGCCTCTTTCCTCGAAGCATGGGGCATCTATCCAATCCAACTTTCCTCTGAGTCACCCACAACATCCTGGCACCGTGGCACTTCGTCATCCCTTATTGACTATGTGTTTGCCTCAACCAAATGTTCAGGTCTACTCAATCCCATTCGAATTGTTAATGTGGGATTGAGTGACCATCGGATGTTGACCACCTATCTACACCTGAGGCCTGAAGCATATGAAAATCTGGAATCTTAAGCCCTGCTCGAATGTGACAGACGCACCTTGTCGGTCAGATGGAACCCCACAATCTGTCGCAAAATGGCATTTCGTGTTAATCGCGACCTGGTTGTACCTTGTGATAAGTCCCTGTCATGATGCCTACCCCCAGAGCACCAGGCCAGGCCCAGCACCCCCGGGAGCAGGCATCATGCCCCCGGGTAAAAGCCCAGCGGCCCCTTATAGGGGCTCTTTGGACTCTGTCCTGGCGCCTTTGGCGCCAGGCTCATGTTGGACATCAGTCCTGGCGCCATAGGCGCCAGGCTCATAAAGGAAGGTGTTTTGTAAATGTGCACTTACCTGATGCAGACCATGCTGCAAGATTCAGGCCTCCCTGAGACCTGAAAGGGACTATTTTTTTTCATTGGGACTATTTTGCCACTCGGGTGTGGCCAGGGAAGGATACTTACCTGGAACTACTTTGGGGGCTATTTAAACCACGCCCAGACAGTAGCTCACGCTTCTCGTTGTTCTGCATCCAAGCAGCTGAACGCTCACCGTGTCTGCTCCTACATCTGGTCTCCAGCCACGCCCCCTCTATCCTGGAACACCTGTAAGGAAAGAAGAGAAGAGAAAGGTGAAAACCAAGAATTTTATCAAACTTCTTACCTGCATCCGGAACCTTCACGCCAGCGTTCCTGTTCCTGAGAAAAGACTTTCATTTAAAAGCACTGCGTTGCTCGCTGCAGCACCGCGCTTCACTCACCTGTCCTCGGGAGTTCTTCTGGCTCCACCGCGACTGTCTGCACCGGTCGCCACATCTCTGCGCCTAGGGGAGAGAAGAAGAGACAAAAGGTGAGCAGAAGGAACATATGAGGAAAGCCTAATTTTCCGCCATAACACTTACCGGTCTTCTGTTGGTGGACCATTCCTCATTTCGGGTCGGCGCCGCTTCGTTGGCAGGTACCGCACCCCAACCCCTAGGGGAAAGGACAAAAGTCATTACTGGAGGAATATAAAGACATTAAGAGGGATCGCCTCCATCGCTAACTCACCTGAGTTTACCATCGGCAATTCAATCCCTCAAAGTAATCGCCTTCATTCTGCACCTGAAATAAAGGACAGATCACAGGTTAGGAAGGCAACAGAAAAGGAGGCTCAACACTTGGAACTTTTGTAATCTTCATACTTACGGCGTTCCGCTCGGAAAAGTCAAGTGGATTTTGCCAGCGCCATTCTGAAAACCAGTGAAGTAACTGGACTAACACGCGCCCCTGCACCAGAAGCAGGATGGAGAGTTCATCCTTTCAAACCATAAGATGAGCTTCAACCGAGGAAGTTAGAGAAGAACGAAGTGGGGAAGGGGGGAGCAAGCACACTATTCTGCAGACTGTTAATCCCCTTTCTCATCTGCAGAAGGATATTCCTACGGGCCAGACAAGCAAGATTTGAGGGTCCTGTTCAGTCAGTGTTCCGAGTTCTGCGCATCACGCTCGAAGAGGCCACATCAATCCAGACTAGACCAGCGCCTCCGTGGGAGTCAGGTGAGCGTTACAGTCCCTGGCGTCATGGCACAGGGAGAGAATCATCGATTTAAATCTGAAGATGATTCGGATGCACTTGGTGTGCCTTTGTAAAGTAGGCAGTGCAATCAAGCCTCTAAAATCGGTTTGTCCACATTGGACAGAGGTGGCGAACTTAAAAAGACAAAAAAACATCGATATGCGGTCCTTAAGAGGATCTCTGTTGAGCGTGGCAAACCTACAAAGGGAAAAAAAAACTTCATTACCGCCTGTTTCAAGCGCAAGATGAAGCTTTTGCGATTTGCTGCTCACAGCCTGGCAAATCAACATATGGTTGAACTATTATGCAAAAGAAACACAAGGGAGCAATGGGCAATTTTAAGAAATCCCTTGAGCAAGGTCGACAATCGTATGATGGCATCCATTTCGGGTATGGAATGGAAGTCCTTCTTCCTCACGAAATACAAATTGCCAGAAATACACAAAAGGATGGAGTCTGTGTCTCTGCACTTGGAACTTCCGTCTGTTTGCCCTTGGGTAAACAAAGACATCATAAGGCTGCGGGTCCTGACGGGCTTCCGCCCTGTGTCTACAAGGACGACCCGCACTTTTGGGCCAGTTACTTGCTTCCCTGGTACCACTCTATTTACCAATCTGGGAAAATTCCTCCCTCCTGGCTCTCGGCAATTGTAATCCCAATTCACAAAAAGGGAGCCCTATCCGAACCGGCAAACTTCAGGCCAATAGCCTTAATTGACATATCTGCAAAAATCTTTGCACGGCTGATTTTGTGTGAATTGGAATCGTATGTTAACACCGCCAAGATCCACTCCAAAATGCAGGTTGGTTTTCGTAGAGCTATGGGTACGCAGCTAAATGCATCAATTCTTGCCCATTTATTGGCAACATCACACACTTCCACCAATGAGACGATCTATATGGCATCCTTATACCTATCAGCGACATTTGATAGTGTATTGAGAAATAGACTCTGGCAGAAGATGCTGTCATATGGCATCCCCCACGAGTTGGTTGCGATTATAGCAGCGCTCCATCAGAACACCTCTTATAGGGTGCGTATCAACTCGGCGGGTTTGCTGTCTGACCGCATTCCGACAAGAATTGGTGTCAAGCAAGGCTGCAACCTCGTCGCGATACTTTTTAAGCTGTATCTCGCCGACATAGAGCAGATATGGGAGGGAACAAATACCTTTGCGGTAAATTTAGGCAAGCTACGTCTCCACTGGTTGGCATTTGCTGACGACGTCATACTATTTGACAAGGTCCCATTTGGGTTACAAACAAACTTAACATCTTTAACGAATACTGTACCCTGAATAACTTAACCATCAACTCAGCTAAATCACACATCATAGTTTTCGGACCTAAAAAGAAAAACATGACATTCAAGTATGTCGTGAACTCACATCAAATTATGAGGAAGGAAGAAATTACCTATTTGGGGTACTCGATGTCAAATGGCATGTCTGTCAGCAGGTTGCGCCTTGTGTTGACCTCTAAGTTAGACCAACTAACTGTTCAAATGAGGATCATTTTTGTGAGGTACTGTAGATTTTCGCTTCTCCCTCTTCTTCACTACTATACTATGAAAGTAGAGCCCATTCTACTCTATGCCTTGGATATTTGCCTAGTGAATCTGGGCCCGCTACTTAACTCCCTCCAAGGTAGGATTTGGAAAAGGGTACTTGGCCTTCCGGGCTACCTGCCTAATCCATGAATTGGGTCTCTACTCTCTGGCAGAGAAACATAATTGGCGGTTGTTAAATTCCTTCTACAAAATGATCTCTCCTCCTGCCAACTCTCTGTATGAAGACTTTCGATTATTGCTTATCAAGGAACATCCAGCCTCTATTCGTGAATTCAAATTGCGCATGTTGACAATCTTAAAACCTTTGAACATGACGCAACAGGATCTCATTGATTGTCCACGCAAGGTTAAAATTCGCTTCCTTGGGAATGCATGGGCACGTAAAGCGGATCTAATCGCAGGCTACTCATTGTTTCTCTCTTATGCGAAATTTCGACAGGGCAGGCGGGGCAGAACAGGCTATCTCTTGTGTTTTCCCGATCTCCTTGCAAGAAGGACATATATGAGGTTTCGGTTGGACCTTGTCCATACTGGCTCTCGCATTGGTAGCTGGTCAGGTTACAGGGAATCAGGGCTGTGGGATTGCTGTCGGTTTTGCTCCAAGAGTGGAGAACGTGAATCCTTGGAACATCTGTTTATGTATTGCCCAAAATTCGACCTCGATAGGTCTTGCTGCTTGGGACTTTTTTTGGTTTCACATTCGATCAACGAGCGTCAGCTGGTTTGGTTACGTTGTATGTGGGGTTAGTCAAATGCTATTATACTTGCAACAGTGAGACTTGTCAACAAGATTGAGAAAGTCCTACTGCCTCTAAACAAATCAATTTATATGAGGAAAGTCACCACAGATGCACTAGTCGATTCACAGAAGGTTGTTATTTCATGATCTACCTCATAACTGGCAGTACTAGAGAGACTGTCTGAACATTTTAAATTCTTCTTAAATTCTAAATTGGTGATTACATTGGTGTTTTCTGTTTCCTTTCAGGCTTGGATGGAGCCACATGTTGAATTGTATTGTATTTAATACCTAGGTTGTAAACCAGTACATTTTTTATATTGTAAACTGAAACTTGGAAAAATGTCTTGTACTTTGACAAATGTATTTTAAGAAACTATGTAATGTACACAGGGACATCAATTTGTAAAGATGCAAACTAATATTTTGTTACCAAAAAAAATAAAAAAAATAAAAATATATATATATATTTCTATTTTTAACATTGAATCATAGGCATAGTTTTCGTGGGACAGAGAGGTGCACCAGTTATGTTCATGGCAGTGTAGTAGACACTGAGGCATATGTGTATGTGTCTTGTGATGCGAGCCTTGCATAAAATGCTATGTATTCAAGTACCTTTGGGGGAAGGTGAGATAGAAGAGTGGCTGTTATAAAAAGATACTCCAAGAGAGGAAAAGGCCTGCGCAAACGTGAGCTTCTAAATCTGGTACAGTCACCCAACCCCTTCTTAAACCCTAGGCACATTTTTTATTTACAGAGCAGTCCTGGTAAATCTGTACCTCAAGTCCCCATAGGTTAGCCACTACTGACCCAACCAGATCCTTGGGGTGCTGGAAGAGTTTTGTATTCTTGGTTGGCATCCCTGTTACTTGATCAAACAACCATTGCACAGCACCCCCCGCATCCTCTCACCCCGAATTGAACCTGGCCTTCTCACCGGCCCTGGCCTTCTCACCGGCCCTACCTGCCCTATTATATTCTCTCTAGAAATAGGCAGATACGCCCAAAATAATAACTGGGGACTAAAAATACTCCCAACAAAAATAGGAAACGGACACATGGTAGCCTATCATTCTGCTTTCACCCTCACAGCTCCATGGTAGTGTACATAGTGACACAGGAAGAAACTCTACTATTATTACTGCCTAAACTCAAAAGGTAAACATATATCTTTTAACGTGCATGAATAACTTGGAGAAAATAAATACTTATTACAAAACATTTCTGCTTTACATTTAAAACATATTTTTACTCGCTTATTAAATGCTCCCATTGGAAATTGGCCTTACTTTTCTACTCCCTATAACACATTTTACTCTCAACTTTAAAAAATAGGGAGTAAAATACTCCCACTCCAAAATCTTAAATGGAACACTGTTTCTGTCTGTACCTGCCCAAGGTAAGAATTCTTTAAACCTGTATTTGTAAATATCATGGGTGATAATCCTCTGTGGCCAGCAACTGTGAAGAGGCAATGCCCTGATTTATCGTGTTTTTGGCAAACCTTCCTTAAATTGCAAAACGTAACTAGCCAGCCTAAACCAGCATGAACTTATTATATGACTGCCAACAATGAAGATTTGGACGCAGTCATTAATTGGAATAGTGATGGCACTACGCCCACATGACTTGCTCAAGTTCATTGAGTAGAGGGGTTACTACTAATGTGCACATAACTTCTCTTACCCACGCCGCCACAATTCCAGCTTCTACCTAGCACACAGTGACTCTCCGAGCCAGAACTGATTTGATCCTGTAAATGTTTGGTATTGCCAGGTGACAAGCCTCTTACAGAGGGAATAGATGGAGATCACTAACGCTAGAAAATGCAGTAAAGCAAAAGAAATTGATGAGGGAGAGAGAACGGATGAAGTAGAAAAGTAAGTTTAAAAAACGGTGGCTTCGTTGTCTCTTTCAGTAGGACAGTTGGTTATGGATTGTAAAGGGGGGATGCAACTAGAAGGAAGGAGGTTACATTTGGGATAGTGCTGCATGTTACCTTTTAATGTCTTTGGATATGCCCATTTGATTTTCTCAATCTAGTTTATCAATGCTTCTCTATACCTTTCTGGTATTGCTGATGATCCTAAAAAGTCACCACTTGGTAGTAGGTTGAGGATCTGTTGTTATTCGGATGTGCTCTTCTGTGTCCTCAGAGGTTTTTCGCTATAGAAAACATGTTTTTGGGGGGGATTAGCCTTTCTACGGGAACAAAGGGAATAGGCAAGGCACACAATCCAAGCAGAATGTCAATTAAAATGCTCAGTTTCTCCCATAATTAAATTTCGCTATTTATTTTGCATGCTGATTGGATTGTCCGCCCTCACAGGAAGCCATCGGCCGGTGAGGACATAATTCCCACCACCAAAAGCTTTAAATAGGTGCAAGGTACCTTTTGATTATGAATTTTATTCTGCTGTGTTACATGGAGATCCGTGCATTGAAAATGCAAATAATAGCATTTTAGGTAGATGTAATACTTTTTGTGTTCATTATAGGTCAATGAAAAAAAAAATAACCCATACGGTTCATTGTTTGTGGACAGTTGTATGCTGTTTGAGAGATAGGCAAGATAAAGGAAGATGCGACTGGCTGCAGCTGTGGAATAGTGGAACTGTGTACAGGCTTACTAATCTATGGTCTATGCCCCGAGTTACACTGGAAATTTCGATACCACACCATTTTCAAGAAGCATTGTGACACATCTACGTGGCTGCATTTGAATAGTATCTGCTAGGATGTCCTTTGTACTGTGAAACGCAGCACTAGGAGCACATGGCCATCTTCAGTTGCGGGTGTTGAGTAACACGATTGGTTTCCAGTGGTGGCTTCTTTCAGACATTGCAATCAATATTTGTATTCCCCAAGTTACGTATTTATAAGTAATGTAACATGAGTTGACAAAAAAGACAAAGTCCACCTTTGCTTGAGGCACTCGTTGAGTAAAAAGGAAATGCAGACCATGTTTCCACGTGACATCCCTATTTATAGTAGGTTGGAGTGTCTGACTCGTTCAGAATCATTCGATTGTGTGAAGCTTCAAAGGTCATGGGTTGGGCTTGACTCTGTCTTTGCATTTCTTAACGATTTATCCTGGTCGTTTCTTTCAGTGCTGCTTAGATAGTCAGTAGATGGTGCCGGTTAAAGATGTCGTTTTTTTTCAAATTGTGATGGTTTTGTAATGTTATTTTTGTGAAGTCAAATTATAATACCACTATTGTTTCCTTAAACGAAAACGAGCAAACAATTCTGCAAAAACCGGAATGACTGAGAACTTTCCTTTCTTCCTTATCTCCCTTTAGGCCCTCATCCCAGATTTCCCTTGTTTCACCCACCCCTTACTTCCCATTGTGCACATCCAACACGATGATCAGGTTTTAGAGGGCTTTGCAGGGTTCCAATTAAAATGGCTAGTGGTTATGGAACGTTTAATGCCAGGAAGAGCCAGTCAAGTTGACCCATGAGCGGTTTTATCACTGATTTTATTTTTCAGTGCAGCTTGTTTTTAAAAAAATTAAATGTTATCTTAAGTAACATTATCAATTCAGAAATGTTCCTATAATCTCATATAAAATCTCTACATAGCATTTTTGGATATCTGTGTGCCTAAATCAACCTAGACCAAAATAGATCATTTCCTAGTGCTTCTTTCCCATATACAAAATCTATAAAAAAAACCTGCTTTCTAAAATGAATTAAAGTTTGACAGTCATAAAAGAAAAGTCTTAGCATTTTAATCATATCTGCCTCTTTATAGAATCAGAATCAACACAATTGAGAGTTCCAGAAAGTTAAGGAAAGTTTAGGTAAGTAACTCTCTCAATCCCACTACACTAGAGAAGGCAGCAACGGGATCCTCGACTAGACCACCATCGATCTAAGCCAGGGGAGAGTGGGATTAGGACAGGACTTTTCACCCATGTAACCCTATGGAGGAGAGGGGGAAAGGAACAAGTATGTTAACTCGCCCTCCCTTCCCCCAATTTCTCCAGAGACCACTTCAGAGGTTTCGTATTCCATTGGGGGCATGTTCTTCTGTGCTTGATCCGATTGAGGGAAGCCCAAGGGTTGTGGGTGCAGAGGTCAGTTTTGGACGCAGGATTTCGTTTCGGTCATTCGCATCATCTGTATTCCGATTCCAGGCACTGTCCAGTAGAACATCATTGTGACGAAAGAAAGAAGACCTCTGGAGTAGATGACCTCAGGAGACCTCCAGGGAGCGAAGAATATGGGTTTTAACAGGAGTCCCCACGATCTGGCAGTGACAGGCGATCTTCAATGTTCAAACAAAGGAGCAGGCCCTGCACGGCTTCCATTGGGACTAGAATGCTGATAATGCAGGAACATGCGTTTTGCAGCAAAAATTGAAAATCCTCCACATTCCAAGGATGCACTCGGAATGGCACCGTCTGCAATGTGGTCACCCAAAAGAGAGCTAGCCAGTCCACTGGGTGGCCCATGAACAGTTCAAAGGCTCAGCAGGCACAGATCATTGAGGGATCGAAGCTCCATTATTCCCACCAGTCCAGGGGTTTAAGCACCAGCCAGAGCCAACTTGAGATCTGGGAGGGGAGCAGGACTTAACCGGGGCTTGGCTAGAGGCAATGCTGGTCAGCTGCAACTGACACCCTCGGGTCATCAGCTGGCTGAACTTCTTTGTAGGGATCTTGGCTCCAGTGATGATCTGACAAATGGCTGCAGAAGTCCTCCCTTTAGCCAAGAATTGGACTGGGAGCATGCCGAGGTCCACCAATGATGAGGATCTGCACCAATCAAACTTACAGTGGCTATCCAATCAGCGTATATTGGGCAGAATATCATCAAGCACTACCCTTGTAGGGCCTTAAGGCTGGCTTCATCCTCTCACTCGGCCACTCTAGGACAATGAAATCTGAAGGTCGGAAGATCAACACTGCAAGAGTACATTGCTCTGGAATGACCTCTCCAACACCTTGCGAGCACTGGACAAACGACCCCAGTTCAGGAAATGGTTGAAGACTTTCCCTTTGAACCGTTCCTTTGAGTCTTGTTGTGGATGTTGGCCTGTGGCCATATAGACGCTGTAGACTAGGGATCTGTTCAAGCGTGTTTGCTTACGCCTCCCGTAGATTGCCATATTGCTGCACTTACCTGCATTTATTGTTATGCATTGCTATCTTACTTGATTGTACTGGACTTCTCCCTTCCCTTGCACTTAACTGTTCCTGAATGTTCCAAGGGTTACACGGTTCAGACCCCTCTTTCTTTCCCCTCCCCTTATCTTTTTCCCCCCACCATTTAGGGCACTACGAAGCAATACTTTTTGCAGCTGGGGCCTTTTAAAAAAAAATAAAGAAATAATTTCTGGTTACTATATAAAGTGAAGTCACTCTGCTGTTATATTCCTTAGCTGAGCAAGCTCAGTTTATGGTCTATTGTCGAAAAAAGTTGAAATCCTCTACCAAAAAACAAGCCTTTAATTTACATTGATACTTTTATTCAGCCCTTCTGATCCCTGAATGTTTTACACCCAATCCACATTCAAGTTGACTTAAACTAGGCAACGAAATGGGCACTGACAATTTTCAAAAGTCTCTGTTGGTTTTCTGATATGTTAGGTCCAGTTGTAGAGCTCTTGTATAGTCGCAAGCACAGTTGCTGGTTATGGGACTGAAAGGAAGATCAGACGGAGTTCATGAGTAAAGGTAAAGGTAAAGCAATAGCAAAAAGGAGGACTTCTAAGACGAGCTAAACAGATAATTTGAAAGTGGAGTCAAGAGGTAAAGGCAGAGAGCGGGGAAGATATGCTGCCCCCTACATGTCCTAGGGAGCAGTGCCCTTTCAAAATTTAAGCTGCTATCTGAATGAAGAGACGAGGGATAGGCAATTGGGCGGGACAAATGGAAACTGGGTTCTCTACTTTAGAATCAACAATGAATAGTATAAAGGACTTTGAATGACATCTGCTGCTTGATGAGTCAGTGCAGCGATCCGAGAATCCGTGTGATGTACAGTCGACATTTACCACTATTCTGGGAGCAGCATTTTTCATAATCCACAGCCGTTTAAAACTGTAATCTGGTAAATCTAGATACATTGTGCTGCCATAATCTACCCTACTAGCAGTAATGCTGACAGGCGGCATGAGTTGGACAAGAAAGAAAACATCGGCTGGAGTAGGCAAAGCTGAATAACCCCAAAATGAAGCAATTTATTTCATTGGCGGAACCCATGAAAGATTCCTGTCCAGTTTAACGCTCAGTTTTTTAACTTCAGGTGTGGCAATAAGACCGGATCACATGGTGTTGGGCCAGAGTTTGATTTTACTAGCCATCATGGCTAAAGACCGTGCAGAATCTTTGCCTACCATTAGGCAAAAGGAGACCCATTTTTGTTGAAAGTACTATATTCATCTAATAAAGGAATAAACGGAAGGCACTTTAATAAGCCAGTGTTCAGTTGCTGGAAGGGGCTACTGTATCTGCTCCATTGAAGTGTACATTTGATGTATGTTTACTGCCCGTGTACTCCAAGATGCAGTCCCATTAAACGGCACCATAGCACTATACTTAAAGCCAGTAGCACTTACACAGTAAAACCCACGCTACCTTTGTGCTTGCAATGTTAAACATATACATCATTGTTTCTAAGATCTGTATACCTCGGAGGACATCCAGCATGCTTTTTGTAAATGAGGTCTTATAATTGTTGATTACAGCACACAACATACTCCAAATTGTTCCAGGTTATTTAGGCGGCTGTATCCATCATAAACCAATGAAGTATTTAAATCGTTCTCGCTCACTGATCATCCCTGTTTTAAACATCGGCTGACTATATCATAAAATATTATATCATAGAAGGAAATGGCCATTGGGCTGAGGTACATTTTGTGACTTGTTAGGCAAGGATGTGACTGGCTCTTCCCTGGCCCTACTGAGGTACAGGTGTGCTTGTGCACCCCCATGTCCTGAGACCCATTACTCTCTAGGATCTGAAGGTACAACCCACACAGTCACTCCCCCTTTTGCTGCCCCCTCCTAACAGCGTAGTGGCCAAAGGTGCCAGTCTTATAACTGCACCAGCGTCAAGTTACCCCACCGTTCTGCCTTCAGCTCTCGATCCACAGAACTACAGAAAGGTGATTGCTCATAAGGTAATGAAATCAGAAGGGTTATGAGGCCCTTAATATGGACCTTCCTATTTTCCTGCTGACACTTGCTTAGCAACATTTGCTCTCACAATCGGGAAAAATGGGTGTAATAAATAATATGTTCGCCGATTTAGTAGATTACGTATATATATAATCCAGTTTATTGTAACATGGGAGTCCCCGGGCCTTACCGCCAGCTATGCTTCGTGTATGATTCTGGAATGGGTATTCCAGAATCACACACTGATGCATATGCATCAGAACATAGAACTATTTACATCATGCACTATAATACATCATAACGTCTCCCCCTCCACTTTCTTCATATAGATGAACAAAGAGTAATAAAAAGCATGGCTGAAAACGAAAACACATTGAATAGGAAAACAATTGAAGGAAAACTGAAATGATATAGGATATTGCAGCGTACTAGTATAGACTAACAAAATGCTAATAAGAAAACTGAAAGTATCTCAATATTTTGTAAAGGATATAATAAACTGCAACAACACTCCACAGAATATAGTTGGTTCTCAGCTTGCCACACCACCAATGTTCAGTAATAAATAAAATCCTGCATGCAGTTCGGCACAATTCTTCTGTTTCTTGAAGACAATTGATTGTTCCCAAACATCTCTCCAGTACGCCTTTGAATTGCACCATTCTCCACTCCATTTCTTGCACGTATGACATCATCGCAAGACCACCTCTTGCCATCCTCTAGAAGTATTGACTTCCCTGAACACTCCACCACTTTTTGGGGGTCCCGATATTTTGACTCTCCTTTCAATATTTTCTTGGGTTCCTTTATTCTAATCCAATCTCCTTTCTCAATCTTGCTCTCTACCACATGTTTTTGCCTGTCATAATTTTTCTTGTATTCATCTTATCTTTTTTTTACCTTCCTTACAATTTCCTCCAGATTGATTTTCTCTATTTTTTTTCAACGCCAACCAAGCAGGTCTGAGTCTATTGGTAGCTATTCTTCCTCTCATAAGAGTGAATGGTTCTTCCTCTGTTGCAGAGTGTGGAGTGACTCTATATGTGTTAAGTGCTTCTTTGAGCGTCTCCTTACATGGTAAACTGTTAGCAATCGCCAGTTGGATGACCCCTTTTATGAACTGATTCATCCTTTCCACTAATCCATTTCCCATTGGATGATACAACGCCGGTGTTCTATGTTTGATAGCTCACTCTTTTAAGAAGTTTTGTATTTCTAGTGATAGAAATTGGACTCCATTATCTGATATCAATTCTTGTGGGTCGCCTTCTCTGTTGAAAATTTCTTCCAAAAATGTCATCACCTTCGGAGCTGTATCGGTGCCTTAAGCCACTCCGTTTTCTACCCACTTAGACGTATAATCTTCTAACACAATGGAATATATTTTTTGGGATCCAAGCATTTCATAAGGGCCAGTTATGTCAATAGCCAACTTAGTCCACACTGAGCTGGGTATCTCCACAGGTTGCAACTGCGTGGTTAGAGTCATTTTCCCTTTATCACTTACCGCACATTCAGTGCATTCTTTAACCAAAGCGTCTAACTCACTCCACATATTAGGCCACCATTAAGCTTCTCTCATCTGCTCCTCTTGGTAAGACTTCTTCCCACACAACCTTCATGAGCTATCTCCATTATTCTCTCTCTCAGCATTATTGGTGGGATTATGCGATCACCTCAGCTCACCATCACCTAATACATGTATTATCACTGGAAATCTCATCTTTTCCCACGACTTGATGTACACATCCACATCTTTCCAACCATTCTCAAATGCTCTCCTCAGATGCCCTTGTTCCACATCATCCTTCACTGCCTTGATCCAATCTTCCTTTGAGAAGCTGGGATGTATGTGTGCTATGATACCTTGTTCTTCTGTTAAATCATCGGTATTAATATGATTGTCATTCTCAGAACTACACGGTAGCTGAGAAAAACAGTCAGCCACAACATTGGTATTTCCCGGGGTATACTTCACTTTAACATTGTATTGCATGATAACTAATGTCCACCTCCTTATTCGTGGAGATGTCAAATGTGGGTTCTTTGAATTTAACACATGAATGAGTGGTTTATGATCAGTCTTAAGATCTACAGGAATCCCCCAAATGAGTCCTTTAAAATGTTCCAAAATCCATTTGACTCCTAAGGCTTCCCCCTCGATAGTTGAGTAATTTCTTTCTGCTCCTCTCAAAATTCTGGAAGCAAAAGCAATCGGAACCACAATTCCTGCCTGCACCTGCTGCAAAACGCCCCCCAAATCAACACTGCTGGCATCCACTGAGATCATAGTCTTGGCACTATAGTCAAACATTTTGAGGGTTGGTGCTTTATTGATCGACTCGTTTGATTTCATTAAACTCCTTCCTGCATTCGTCAGACCATAAGAATATCGTGCCTTTGCACATCAAGTCCCTCATCTGTTTTGTCTTGTCTGAGTAATGATCTACAAATCTCGAATAGTACTCCGTCAGTCCCAAGAAACTCCAGAGCTGATTGGAGCTGGAATGTTCAGAATTGTGTCCACCAAAGCCTGCTTGGGTTTTATGCCATCAGCATTTATACAATGACCCAGGTAAGTTACTTCATTTTTTTTACTTTACGTTTCTCAATCTTGAGGCCTTTTTGTTGGATAACTTGTAGTACACCCAATAACTTTGCATCATGTTCATCCACCGACATCGCAGATATAAGTATATCATCTTGGAAGTAGTGCAATCCTCGGAGGCCATTAAATAGATGATGCATCAACCTCTGAAAAACAGCTGCTGCTGACGCTAGCCCAAATGGCATCCTCTTATACCTAAATGCTCCTAATGGTGTAATAAAAGATGTGAGATGCCTGCATTCCTCATTCAGTACCACTTGATGATAGGCTGAAGATGGATCTAGTGTCGTAACATTTTTTGCTGGTTTCATCGTGGTGAGCATCTCTCCAATATTTGGCAGTGGGTGTCGATTTACCCATATACTGCTGTTAAGGTCTCTCAAATCGACACACATCCTGATCGACCCATCTGGTTTTTGTACAATGACAATTGGTGATAACCATTCAGAACTCTCAATCGGTTCTATTATATCTTGCTCACATAGTCTCGTTAACTCCTTCTGTAATGCCCCCTGGTGCCGATCGGTATGTTTCTTACTTTGTGAACTACTGGCTTGGCACCTCTTTTGAGTACAATACGATGCTTAAACACTTTTAAAGTGCCAATGTTATCATTGAATACTCTCAGAAAGCTTCTAGCTAAATTATCAGAGGTGTCGCAACTGTTTTCTGTAATAATTAAAATGAGTAGACTTTCACCTGGATGTATCCTGATTCTCAGCGACGCCTGTTCCCACCATCCAACAATGGAAAACCCATTTTCAGCTACGTACAACCTGCAATAGGTTCTCCTTCCTTCAAAATCCAGATGTACCCATGTGTAACCTATAATGTTAATGGGTGTCTTAACCATAACCGGTTGCTCTTACTTTTGTTAATTTCAAGTCTTCCATTCTTCCTTTTTAAATCTTTAAGGAATGTCTCCACATCCACCATTGTATACGAAGGCCCAGTAACAACCATTAATTGCAACGATATACCATTGATAAACATAGGCACCCATGGACCTACAATACCTTTGGTTGGTGTGAAAGCTAGAATGTGTATTTCTTCTTCAAATCCATTAATAACTGCTAGTAGACTACTTGGACCACCTATCTCTTCTAATGCCTTTATACTTGTCATATTACTTCTTCCAAAACGACCACCATTTCTCTGTGCACTGCTCATGGAATGTGAATTGAACCTGCCTCTTCCTCTGGTATTTCGGCATACCTTAACAAAATGTCCAACTTGACCACATCTATAGCATTCCGCAGAAGCTGCAGGACAATCCTTTTCTATATTCATGTGTTTATACCAACCACATTTGTAGCATCTGCCTTGCATCCTGTTCGTGGTTTCTCTATCTTTCCTGGCACCTGTACCAAAATCAGTTTTGGCCATTTTTCTTACAATAGCAATTAATGCTAATGCTTCCTCATCCTTATTATGTTCCCCATCGTACATATCTTGCACAGACTTCACTTCACAAATCTGACTTGTTTTGTATTTCCCTCATGCATTTCTCTCCCAGTTCCATTGATGTGCTATTTCAATGGCTTGTTCCAGCGTCGGGTCCTTTGCCTGCCATAAACGTTGCTGAATGCAGGGATCTGCCACGTGTAAAACGAATTGGTCTCTTAAATATTCATCTGCCACCCCAATAAAATTGCACGACGATATGAGACCAATTGTAACGCTCACCTGGCTCCCACGGAGGCGCGGGCGTGGCTGGGACTGCTGTGACCTCTTCTACAGAGATGCGTAAGACCCGGAAGATGGACTGGACTGGATTCCCCAACCTGGCTTTTCTGGCTCGGAGGAATATCCCACTGTGTGTGAAAAGGAAGGGTTAATAGTCTGCGGGTGATGTTCCGACCTCCCACTTCCCTTCTCTCCCTCCGTGAAACCCTTTTGGGATTCCCTGCGAAGACTCACCTTAGGGACCAAAATGACGAGCTCTCCATCCTGCTTCTGATGCAGGGGCGCGTTGTGATTCCAGTTACTTCACTGGATTGATGAGTTTAAACTAGTTTGTCCATTCCCGTCGTACCGCAAATGTTTATGGCAAGTTTGGGTTTATATTCACTCATCTGTTCTTTTCTTTCGCAGGTGCTGGAGAAGATTCCGGGCTGCAGGCGATTTGGATGAAGCCAAATTCTGGTAAGAATTCCGATGAGAGATTTCTTTGCAGTTTTAAGTATCTCCTTTAATGTCCAATGTCTTTTTCCCCATAGGGGCCGGGGTACGGCAATGCCGGAGGTAAGGCGCTGACCCGAAGAGAGCTGCTGTGTCTCTCTTGCAAATGGGTAAGTCTTGAGTGAGCGTATTGCTAATGTTCTCAGATGCTCTCACTAATACAATGTCTGTTTCTTTTCCCCTTAGAGGCCGGGGTGCTGAGATGGCGAAGGTATGGCACAAACCCGAAGGCGGAGAGGGAATTGAACCACAGGTAAGTTCTACTTAGATTCGTGTTTCCCTTCTCACCTCTCTTTCTCCTTCCTTCCAATAGGTGCTGGATGGCGGTGGATGCTCCGGATGGACGTCGCAGGACTCAAAAACGCCACGTGCAGGTGAGTGAAATGCAGCGTGCTGCGCGCACATTGTTAACCCTGGTGTAACATCCATCCCTTCCTTGCATACATCTACTCTTTTTTTAGATTTGCTTATTCACATTAGTGTTGGAAGAAACCTATTCTCTTTTATTCCAAACAGAATGCTTGTCCAAATCAGAAGTTGTACTTTCTCCATTACCATTTGTTTTGACCACTTCTAGACAACTTCCAGGGATACGGTTTACATTTTATGCCAAGCAAAATAGTAATCCTGTAAATGCAAACCTTGTTCGCGACCTTTCATTTGTATTTCATTTACTTGCCTTTCTGTTCTGCTCAGTGGCTCTATTGTGCTAAGACTATTGTATTAAAAATACTCCAGAGAGTAGAAAGGATATGGGGGCAAGAGGACAGAGAGAAGGAGGAAGGCAATGGTAAAGGAAGTTGTAGACATGAGACAAGCAAGTAGGTTCTCACAATGAAATAAATGTGTAGTATTCAAGGTATTTAAATAATCTGCATGTGCAGATTCCTTACTTGGTAAGTAAAACATATTTGAGTGAACGCAGACAAACCCAGCCAGACAGTAATACGTGCAGAGCTAGGGTCAGAGGACACCGTCTAGCGGCGGGAGCTTAGCCACCAGCCTTCCTAAAATGCATAGTTTTAATTTCATTTATTTACTTTTTCCTGAACTTTACATGATTTGGAAATTCCAGAGTTTCAAGCAGCAGAGTGAGCAGCTGAGCTCAGAGCCAGCCGGGATGAGTTTGTTCTTTCTGCTTCTCTGCAGTGGTCAGTGGGGGATGCATTTGTTGAAGAGATTAGATACTTACTGAGGGCCTAAGTACCACAGTGCTTTTTCAGTAATGCTCCAGGTTTTAAACTTGACCCAGTGTTGAGTCAATATAGAGCTTTTGTGATGTGGTCAGTTTGGACTTTTCAGACAAATATTCAGGGGAGCTGCCATATTTTACATAGTCGTTTTTAAATGTTCTTTTTTTGTTTGGGGATGTCCTGGTAAAAGCTATTACTGTAGTCTGGTCTGAGATAACCAGAGCTTGGTTCATTTTGGGTTTTGAAACATATTAATTGTGGGCAAGATACTTCTGTCTAGGTGAGCTTGCAACGGCAAGAGACTTGACTTTATTTGTAGGGCTGGCACCAGGTCAGAAGGGCCAGGTTGTTGGTGGTTGCCATTGTGTCAACTGAGGATCTCTTTTTTCACAGGTTTATTCTAGAGAAGTCTTTCACACATCCAGGCTTGAATTGCAGCCAGGACAGCTGCAAAGTTGGCGGTGTTGGCTGGAGACTCCTTTATTGAAGTAGATTCTTTTTTTAAATTTTTTTTATTGAATATAGCTGAAAACAACTTTTTCAATATTTGAACACAATTCAATTAAATACAATTCATCAATAAACATCATCATAAAACATAAAATGAAGCAACATAATAGAGAGCCAGTCAACGTGTGGATAGGAGAGAAACGCACAAAATTGAAAAAACACAAAGTAAGAAAATACTGTGAATATAAAACGCATACCACATGTTAGCTTTCCAATCGTTATGGCAAATCATTTCCAAAACATGGAAAATACAAAGAGACTCCTGTATATACCCACAAGTGTACCATACGTTATCCTGGTTCAACCTTTACAATTTAAAACATATCTAGGCTAATTCAAGAAACATATTGACTATGTCATCATACGGAACACAACTATTGAAGGCCCTTTATTTGCTGGTCCAATTCAAATTTTTGTTTCCAATTTGACCGCCACCAGAAAGTTATGGGTGGCAATACGAATGCTTGCCGAGTCAGTGGATAAAATTACCGACCAACGGGAGTCGGGAGGAATTTCACTGAAATAAGACATATGTTTATCAAAGTGTCTCCTTCTTAGCACACTTAAATTTGGACATTCTGTTATGATATGTTGCAAAGTCTCTTTAACAGAGACCTCATGACAGAACGAGCAATAATTTTCCTTCTGAGGCAAAAGTTTCCTCCGAGCCAAAATATCTCGAGTCGGAAGTAGATTAAACCGCAATCGCAAGATGGTTGTCCTTACTTAAGTCTTTATACACAAGACACTCAGTTCTTGTTCCAATCCAGTCTGACCTGAAGAGTTTTGTATTAGCACGAGCAGGATTGACAATAAGGGTCTCCAAAGTTAGATCTGCATTAGACAAGATACTATACACATGAGTAACCCATGTTTTAACAAAAGAGTGTTCAGAAGTCAACATATACATAGATAATGTTGCAAGAATGTTATCTGTTCCCATAAAGGTTAGGCACTTTTGAAACAATGCACAGAGCCTCCAGTTCTATTCCGCATTCAAGGATTTAAACCAAGTTCAAGTCTCAACCAAGGTCCAGGGACACAATTGGGGAGATGGAACACCCCTCTCCAAAATGTAGCCTCTAATTTGTGCAGGACTGACGCAGGAACAATATGTCTGGTTTCAAGGCCATACAAGATAGTAGGCAACACCTTTTTGTCTCCAGTAAATAATTGCCGGCCTGATAGTAAATTTGTCAAATTTATATAAAATGATCCTTGTTTGGGAGATGGCTGTAACGATTTTATGGTCCAAAGTCCTTGAATGTGAATCAATGGATGGTGGGCCGTCAAATTGGATACCCAAGTAAAGGTATGTGGGGACCACCTCAAACAACCTATTATTGATTCTCCAGTCAAATTGAGTTCGCCTGGAGGCTCTTGGAGCGAAGGTGACAACTTGTGTTTTATGAAAGTTAATTATTAACTCAATACTTTCTAGATATTTATTTAGGGCAGTCAATAATTTCTGCAAACCTATAGGAGTTTTAGAAATGAGTACCAAGTCATCCGCATACCAAAGAGCTTTGATGCTCAACCCATTCATTTTTGGTTAATCGGACACAACCTCAAGAAACGACTGACTCACGTCATGGATAAAAAAAATTAAAAATAGCTGAAGCCAAAATACAGCCCTGTTTTAGCCCCCTAAAAGTTGGAATTGCCGCTGAAAGTAAACTAGCCATGGACAAGCGCACCTTTATCGTGGTGGACGAATGTAGGGCGTAAATGATGTCAAATAAACTAGACGGACAATTTGCAATCATAAGTTGGACACTGAGTCAAAAGCTGAGTGCAAATCAACAAATGCAACATATAAAGGTTGTTTTGTGTATTGTGCTTGGGCCTTTAATGCGTTAAGAGTGAGTAGGTTAACTGCGGTGCCCAAACCGGCAACGAACCCCGTTTGACAGGGATCTCGTTGCTGATTGCTTTCCGTCCAGTGTGTAAAGTCCCTCAACACCAGCCGCGCAAAAATCTTACCCGGAGCGTCCAATAAGGCAATCGGGCGATAACTCGCAGGCAGCTCCCTGTCACCTTTCTTAAAGATCGGAACAATGAGCGAAGATTGCCATGACGGCGGGATGATTTTTGAGAGAATGATTTTATTTTAGATTCTCAGTTCGGTATTGTGATAATGTATGTGGAAGGCGAAGTTGAAATGGTCCACATTGGCTGTAAGCAGATTGGGGTAAACCTTGAACAGCCTTGGTGAGAGTAAGGAACGCAAAGAATTAGGAGGAAGGGCTTAGACGTGATGCCCCCTTCCTACTCTGGATTGCATCTTTGCAATCCACTTTAAGGTGGTTTGTCCATGCCGATGTACAACTTCAGTCCAGACCGCAAAATAACAGGATCCGCTGTTTCACATGCTTCCTCACGGTATAACCGGATCAGTGTTGTAGGTTTTGTAAGAATTGAAGCAAGATCTCTTTCATGGCGTTAAGTAGGTTAGAGACTGTGCTTCAATCCAGTTGGAAACCTGATTTCCAGAGCAGCATTCTATATTCTGTGCTGTCCTGAAGTTGCATGGTGCCCAGCCTTTTTATCGGTTTGACCTTGAATGGTAGGTTAAAGCGGCAGCCATTAACTCCATCTCAAGAATCTGGATGCTGATCCAACCTTTCTCGAAAATGATTGCCTCTCATTTGAGTCACCAAACGTACATCAACGTCCCACAAATAGGGGCCTCTTATCCTAATTATGTTTTTGGCTAAAACGAAGAGAGAACATTTATCCCTCAATCCAATGCATTCGCTTTTGAAAGGTATTGTGAATCCATAATCTGCCCTCGGTTCAGCTTTGGCTAGTCTTACAATTACTGGAGACCAAATTGATATTTACTCTTTAAAATGGCAAAAATACTGTGGAGGTGGATGGCAGATATAGTAGGCAATCAGTCATCTGCTTCCGGAGAGCAGTAGCCCTGTCAAATCTCTAATTTAGTGGAATCCTGCCAATTGGAGAAGAGGAAGCCCACTGAGAGCACAAACATTTTGGGAAATCATAAGGCTGGAATGTTCTGCACACTTTGTAGGGCTGACATTCCAGCCAGTCGGAGAACTGGAAACATTTCTGACTTTGGATTGGATATGTGCTAGGGGTGGGGTTCTGCTTTTTTGATCGCATGGGATAGGATCTTCTGTTTGACTGGATTTTGCTATGAGTGGGATGGATTTTCGATAGAGTAAAGGGGGTGAATTTGAAAGAGTAGTAAGCTTCATTCACCTCCGCCATGAGGATTTTTCCCATTACTATCAATTGATATCATTTTTTGGGATCCAAATATCTTCCCAGATAGATGAACTGGCATCTTCCAGAGTAAACGCCTTAATCCGATCAACCTTTTCAATAGCAATTGATCTCAAGACACAGTTGGCATCAATTTGTGTAGACACAGGCCCAGCTAATGTAAACGTTTGCAATTATTTAATCCATTTTTCATACTAATCCTGCCATTCCAGCAACACGGTTACAAAATTGTTTGGAATACATTCTCTCCTATAAGCCGTGGCATGTAGTCCTTATTGCTTGACCGCAAATGCTATGTTTTGGAGGTCATTTCTTTCACTGGAACCCTCTTGGCGATATGATGGATTTGTTTAATGTGCTTCTTTGTTTGTTTGCTCTTCGCGATCAAACCAAATGAGAAAATTCAGGCCTAACCGGAATCAATTCTCACGCCTTACAAAACGGAGATAGGTCCTTATGCTAACAGATGTCCAGCCCCCAGAAACAGCCATATGTTAGCCCTACATGTCCAGTAACGAAGTAAAAATGATTTTAGATGAAAATAAATTAGATAATTTGTACAACGATTTTACCTTAAATATAATGCACACCTTCATTAAATATGTACAAAGCTGACTATTAAGCCAAAGCTCTTTGAGCCTGACATTCATAAAAATTGCTACTGCTTACTCTTCAGCTAATAAACACACAGATTGCATCGCAAATATAGTATTAGTTCATTATAAGTAGAGATCCACCCCGCCACATTATTACTAGAATTAATTTTTTGGCCATGAGGGGATTTCTCGTTAATATGATGATATGATATGGCATTTATAACGCGCCTATACACAAGTGTTTCAAGGCGTGACAAGTCAGGGAGGGGGATAGAGGGAGGACAGAGACAAAACGATCTTACTAGGCCAAGTGACATTGAGATTTCGCAAGTGCAGGGGAGAGGGGAGGGAAAAGTGCCAGGGCAGGGGAAGGAATGTCACAATATATTATGCAGCACCAGCAAGTCCAGGATCTCTCCCCTTGGGGGGCGTGGCTAAGGAGCCATAAACTAGGTCGTGTTTTCGAGCATCTCCTGATGATCCTGCAATAGCACCCGTACAAACTGATGCACACCGGCTATAAACATCACTGCTGTGGTGGGAACGTGTGGTGCACAAGTAGGACTCACTCCGGTGCCGGATAAAGTTACAGAAGCGTAGATGCAACAAGGCCACCTCGCCAGACCTCCAATGTGATGCAAGCAATATGGCGCCCGGGACACCACTGAAGACAAAGGGATGCATCTGAGAGTCAAAGCAACGAGACTGGCAAGAGTCCGTGAGGACCAGCTGCAGCCGGGGACTCCACAGAACATCAGAAGTTTACGGCCGACAGTAAACGGAGAGTGACCCAGGGGAGATAAGAGGGGCATCAGACTGAACCCCAGATGCGTACAAGGACAAGAGGACAGCCACTTCCCACCGGCATACACAGAGTTAAGCGGGCACTGGATGCGGTGCAAAGCAGAGAAGCTGTTCTGACAGAGACAACAGCGCGCGTCACACGCGTATAAACAAACTTCAAACAGTTCGTCCTGGTAACAGTAGCCCGGAAGGAGGGTCACCATGGAGTCATATGGAACGGGGCATGGAGCGGAACGTAACGAGTGATCCAGTCTCCCCCCACCCCCTGCAAGCACCGAAGCGGGACGTGCTGAGCCCGCGAGGTACACTGGCCGACTGCAACCGCTCCCCGGGTTACACAGTGAAGGCGGCAACAAGTGCACAAGGGATCCGAGACCGAGATGTGCAGCGGAATTGCTGGGACTGGATTGCTCCTAAGGAATACATTACGGCTCCCATAAAAAGTGCAGGATTGCGCACATGACGCATCCCCTAGCTAGAGGAAATATGAAAGAGGAGCTTCACTGTGAGACATACACAACAGTAGGTGCTCGCCCTGCGTGAGGGATACCCCGCAAATCTCTGGAGTATTTGTGCGAGCAAAGGCTGGATAACCCTAAATGCAGCATGAACAAAAGGATGGAGGCATGATCCACAAGAGCCTCATGTTATGAAGGGTGCCAGAGGCAGAGATCAAATAACATCACCTGCAGGTTGCTGGAGGGTGCACAGCAGTAGCGTGCCCCCCCCTCTGGTAGGCAACAACAAATGGATTCTACTGCCCCTGAGACCAACACAATTCAGAGAGGACTGCACAGCTGCAGAAGAAGGTGGCGGCTCCAGGCGCACAGTACTAGAGGGCCACGCCACGAGCCGAGGTCAAGAGAAGAAGCGCTTTCACCACCTTTGCGTTCCAGGAGAGAAGGAATACTCATGCTGCACAAGTGAGGGGGCAGGCACCCTAACCAAAGGTAGTGCGCGGATTACACTTCTGAAAGAGGATTGGAACTCGAGATGGTAGATGCCACTAGGACATGCTAGCACTCCAACATTGCCAAACCAGACGGGGTGCTGGCAGGAGCCAGAAGCAGGTATAACTATCGGCTACAGGAGCGCCCAGTGTGAAGCCAGCGGAGCGCTGAAAGACCGAGCGGACGAGGAAGACTTTAGAAAGAAGTAGCAACCTCAAGAACTACGCATGGCGTCGAAACGGACCAAATCCAGACCAAAACAGACGTCACTGGGCATATATTCACAAAGTCGAAACAAAGCATGGACTCCCCGAAGGCGAACAGTCAGGGAGCACATGCAGAGAAAAACCCAGTGAGGGGAGACAAACAAATCCTGGAAGCCATTGCTGACCTGAAATCATCATGGGGAGCCAAATTAGATGCAGCAGTGGCAACACTAGAAGCTAAAATTGATGCAGTCAGCATAGATGTCAACCTCTTGCGACAAGACATACGGGGATTGGCAGAACGTACTGGAAATCTGGAGACAGAAGCAAAGTCCCATGTGGAAGCCTGTAATAGTAATGCCAAAAACATTGCTGCACTGCAACAACAGGTGCGAAACCTAGAGCTTAGGGCTGAAGAAGCAGAAGGGAGGGCACACAGAAATAACATACGTATAGTTGGACTACCCGTGGGTGAAGAGAATCCTGATCCAACAAACTACATTGAAAAGATGTTCCTGCAGGAAATGGGCACGGGAACGCTCACTCAGGGGTTCACGGTAGAAAGGGCCCACATAGCTCTGGCCAGGAAACCGCCGCCATGGGCTCCACCCAGACCAATCATCGCCAAAATCCTGAACTACAAAGAGAGGGAGCGAATATTGGAACACTTCAGAAAAGGTGGGACAATACACAGAGCGTTGGCGACTATCACGGCGTACCCGGACTATACTTTCCAAGTGCAGAAACAGCGACTGGATTTTGTGGCGATCAAACGGAGACTGCAGGTGGCGGGCCTGAAGTACATGTTACTGTATCCAGCGATTGAAGGTCCTGCATAATGGCAGGGCGCTCTTCTTTGATTCCCCGGAGGACGCGTCGAGGTGGATGGACACCGTGAACTGCCCAGCAGATGAAGGCGAGAAGGGAGATGGAGAGGGTAAGTGACCCATTGCTTTTTAATTATGTACATTGGGAAGGACTAAGTGGAGTCGCAGATTACCCGTCTGAACTTTGTAGCCTACTATATGATCCATTTAAAAAATAGACAAAAGGTAAAAGAAGTAAAGGAGCAGAGAACCTATAGCTTAGGCGATGGGAATGTTGTAGTAGTGCTCTGCGTACTGAGATACTTAAGAGCAGGAGATGCAGGTGCTGCCACAAGGATGGCGGTATCTTGGTACACGTCTAGACCCCAAGTAGTTAGCGTAGAGAGGATATCGGTAGGCCGGTATCCACCCGCAGCACCCTAGTCTGACGACTGTCGGAGTATGGGGGAGATGTGGGGGCGCCTGAGATCCAGGGATGGAGCTGGGCAATAGTTAGTTTGGAGAGGGTGGGGGGGTGGCAGAAGGGGGCGTTCGGTTGGTGGTGGGGAGGGGGCAGAGGGGACGATGAAGGGGGAATTGCAAGGGGGAAGGGAAGGGAGGGGGGAGGGAGGGAAGTTGGAGAAGTAGCTAGGTTAAAGGGGAGGGACAGTTTGAAGTTGGGGAAAAGCCTACATACATGAGCGATGGTCTACAAGCAAGACCGGGACACTTGCAAAGGGAGGCGCAGGATGCTATTGGATCATGGGGGACCTTAAGGTGATCGCTTGGAATGTTAGAGGGCTCAATAGCTACCTAAAGAGGAATAAGGTTAAGATGTATCTGCGTAGACAGAAAATAGATATAGCCCTAATACAAGAGACTCACCTCATAAAAGAAAGATTGGAGATTATCCGGAAGAAGTGGAAGGGGACCGTTGTCGGTGTAACATATTCAGCTTACCTGGGTAGCACTGCATGTTCCATTCCAGTTACTACAGTCCACAGTGCAAGCAGATGGGAGGATGGTTTCAATAAGGGGGCTGGTGGAAAATAGAGAAATATGCATTATAAATACATATGCCCCGAACCAGGACACGGCAGCATACTTTAACACCCTATACAACAAAATGAGCATGTACTTAGGGGGTGGCGGTGATCTGGGGAGGAGACTTTGCACACTAAACCCGAAAGTAGACCGATCAGATAACAAAATAGACAGACCCACCCCGGCCGCCAATGAATTGCAGTCATTGCTGACGGACCTCAGGTTCGAGGATACATGGAGGGTGCGCCACCCGCAGGATAGACCGTATTCACATCACTCGGCCCCACAGAATTTGCACATGAGGCTAGATTATATGTTTGCCACACAGGAGCTAGTGGCAGAAATAGTGCAGACAGAATACAAAGCGAGGGTCCTATCCGACCACTCACCATTGGTCCTAATATGGCAATACCAACCCCCAAGAGCAAGGATACCAACGTGGCGCCTCAGAGCTGAGGCATTAAAAGATACAATGTTCAGGGAGGATTTGAGAGAAGAAATAATAAGCTACTTTGAGACCAATACTGGCATTGTTGAGTCAGCTGGTAAACTGTGGGAAGCCTTTAAAGTGGTAGTGAGGGGGATAGCCATAGCTAAGTGCAAGGGACTACAAGGAGGGATATTAATTGAACTGCAGGAAGAGGAAAAAGAACTAGAAACAGCGTTGAGCAGAGAGGGTAACACCAAGGAAGATACTGAACACATACTCCGGCTGCTACACAAATGTGCTGGACACTGGGAGAGACTGTGCAATATAAACTATAAAAAGTATATAGAGAGACAACACGCTGGAGGAGATAAACCAGGGAGGGTGCTGGCATGGTTATATAAAAGCGAGACCCCCAAACCTACAATAAGAGCAATAACGAAAGAGGATGGGCGTATAGTGGACACCCAAGAGGGCGTGTATCGTGAATTATTAGAGTACTATCAACACTTGTATGGGGATGAAGGGGGAAGCGATTGCAGGGAAATAGGGGAAACATTGGAAGACATAGGCTTGCCGCGAATCAGCGCAGAGGAGCGAGAGGAGTTGCATGCCCGATCACTCTAGAGGAACTAGAAGAGGTGGTAGTGCAGCTACCCACCAGCAAGACTCCGGGGGCCGATGGACTCCCTAGTGAATTTTATAAAATGAATAGAAATGAGGTGCTTCCCCCGCTTTTAGCGATGATAAATGAGGCATACGAAATAGGAAGGCTGCCAGAGACCCTAAGAGAGGCGATTATCATACCGCTCCATAAACCCAATAAGCCTGGCAAAGATTGCAGATCATTCAGACAGCTATCAATGCTCAATCAGGACAGTAAAATGCTCACACTGTCCTGGCAAACAGAATAAGAAGGATCATTAATAAATTAATACACCCCGATCAGACCGGATATGTTCCAAATAGGAATATATCCAACAAGCTTAGACGACTTCACCGAGTTATTGAACATGCGAAAGGGGACGGGGCGAAATGGCAATTGTATCGTTGGATGCAATAAAAGCCTTTGATTCAGTCAAATGGCCTTGGCTGATTTCAGCCCTGTCCAATTATGGGATAGGGCCTGGGTATCTTAAATGGGTCAAACTGTTATATAGTGCACCGCTGGCCAGGGTTAAAACGGGAGCAATAATATCGGAGAGGTGGCAACTTAGTAGGGGTACTAGACAGGGATGCCTGGGGTCCCCTATGCTGTATATCTTAGTGCTAGAGCCCCTGGCGATATGCCTAAGGCAGCAGTATGACCTAATAGGAATTACCATAAAAGGGGAGCCGCACTTAATCTCCTTGTACGCTGATGATATGCTGTTGTATTTACGATACCCTGAAGAAAACCTCCAATATGTTCTGGAAGTGATGGACCGATTTGCGTCACTGTCCGGCATAGCAGTGAACCCCAAAAAATCATGTACATTTCCGCTGGGTAGATACAAAGGGATCCTGTGAGATCAATTGCCTATTTTACAAATACCATGGAGGTCAACACGTTCAGATATCTTGGGATAGATATTTACCATACGGTGGAGGCAGAGCACCAACATAATACTGAGAAAGCGGTCAAGAGCATTGAAAATAGTATGAAGTTCTGGGCAAAGCTCCCCTTGGTGATGATGGGAAGAGGGGCAATGCTGAAAATGGTAGTTCTGCCGAGACTAATGCATTATTTTGGGAACATACCATATCTGATACCAAGGCGATTTTACGCTAGGATACATAGCATATGCAGGGAATTTCTTTGGCATGGGACGAGGAACAGAATTGCCCTTTGGAAGTTACAAAATTCGTATGATAGAGGGGGTATAAAACTGCCAAACTACGAGATGATCTATCTAGCAAGCCAACTACAATATGTGGCAAAATGGTTATCAGAAGAACCAATCTCAGAATCTAGGTTGTTAGACTGGAATGTGCCCCATTCTTCCTGAAAGAAATTATATGGCTGCCCAAAACAGATATGAAAGAGCGCCCAAAGATGATGATGATATTGGGATGGGAATATGGCATAAGGCCTGTCAGGTAATGGTAAACCCATCCCTGTGTTCCCTGCAAGTGCCACTAGTTGCATTGACGGGGAAAAGAAAGCCAACTAATGAAGATGATCAGGAAGCACTGGGAACCGGTAGGGATAGCAACAGTGGGAGACATTTGGCAAGAGGGGAGGATAAAATAATTTGGGATGTTGGTGGAGGAAACTGGGTTACATACGGGACAATATATTACATACCATAGGATGGTGCGGCGAATCAAAGAGACTTGGTCTGAAATAGTATTAGAAGAGCAACCGGACACCGCCATAGAAATGATATATAACATAGCAAAAGGAAAGCACGAGATATCTAGGATATATGAGCTGGTGATGTCCAAAGTGGGGAAGGAAGTGGTACAACTGATATAGGACTGGGAGGAGGAAGTGGGTGCCTCAGTGAGTGATGGGGTGTGGGAGCGAGCCCAAGGTTACCATAAGAAAGTGTCAAGGAATGTGACGTTACAGCAAATACAACTGAATATAACCACAGGGCTTATGTGACACCCCAGAGGATAGCTAAATTTAAAAACGCAGAATGACAAACATGCCCAAAATGCGGCGATGAAAACGCCGGGATGACGCATATGTTCTGGGCATGCCCAAAGATTGAGAGATTCTGGGGAAAAGTAGCCCATAGACTAGAAGAAAAAGGGGTTAAGTTAACTGTGGAAACAGCATGGGCATGCCTGGTAGGAGGGTTCCCCAGACCACGCAAACTTAAACATGTAAGTAAATTAAAGGATTTGGCATATATACTCGCAAAGCGTAGAATTGCCATGGGATGGAAGGCATGCCATAGACCGAGGATAGAAATATGGTGGAAAGACCTTCAGAAATGGGCATAAGCTGAAACTGCAGTATGGCAGGAAGCTAGCAATACTGGAGGGGATGAAGAAGCTGAAACCTTGACAGCCTGGAAACATTTAATAGCCACACTGTTTGGGCCCACACAGGACTGGTCGAGTGACCAGGACCCAGCAGAGAATATAGAAGCGGGAGTCCCTCTGCAAGGTGAAGAAGCAGAACGTGAAGTAGAGTAGGCTCGAATGGGGGGGGGAACGGGAGACGCGGTAGACATTGTTTGAGTTGTACAAAAATTGAAATAATGTAATATGTACTGCAAGTTTGGTTTTGTGTTGTTTGTTTGAAATAAAATCAATAAAATTGTTTTTTTTTTAAAAAGGATCTCTCCCCTTGCAATGAAGGTGGCACACAAGATGACGCTTTTTTTATTATTACAACCAAATTCTTTTAAGGATGCCTCCAACCCGTCTCACAACCAACCTCCACCAGCACCCTTTGTCCCAGTAGACCAGGAACCAGGCCGGTGTGTAACAATACCATATTTATTAATGTATTATTTAATGAAAAAGGAAAATCAACCAATTACACAGCCCCAAGGTTGTGGCAACACAGAATGCAATAATCCCTGCAAAACCACCAGGTTAAGATATACTATTACAGTTAATTCCGTTTTTTTATGACAGAACAGAAAAAGAACAATTTACCACAAAGTGATAGCACCTAAAGTTAAACCGCAAAGTGATACCACCTACAGTTAAGCACTCCCCCCTGCAACACTCACCCCCAAAAATCAATTGAACTTGATTCCTTTGAATGGAAGGCATTGGCAAGGAGTAGGAGTATAGGGGGAAAATCGGATTTGGGGTGAAGCCCACCACCACAAGATGGGAAGCCCGCAAAGAAAGGGAAAACCCATTTTTTGAGCAAAATGAAAGATTCAGGTTTTGATTATTTCTCACAACTGCTAGGGGACAGAATAGAAGAACATGTGTATTGCTTACACTTGGGAGATGAGCAAAGTTTTAGAAAATACTAATCAGCACACCAGTGCAAAATAGAAATGAAGTAGGAAAATCGGTTTGTGGGAGAAAGTAAATGCAAAGGGAAA
Source organism: Ambystoma mexicanum (assembly GCF_040938575.1). Lineage (NCBI taxonomy): Eukaryota > Metazoa > Chordata > Amphibia > Caudata > Ambystomatidae > Ambystoma > Ambystoma mexicanum. The sequence goes on along the minus strand of NC_090930.1, from coordinate 553,640,955 downwards.
ATACAGTGTCAAATGGAAATTCGTTTACAATAGGAAAATCGGTTTTCTTTAACTATGACAGAGGCACATAACATACTTCTAGGCAAAGGGATTGCTCACACTAATGAAAACCAGTTGGGGTTTGAACTGACAGATGCAAATAGGAATTTGTGGGGTGTCGCACACAATACACGGACAAATTCGGTTTTCAGCTCACATGGGGAATAATTCTTTTGGGGCAACACTTTAATGACTAGCAATTAAATAAAAACACGAGGAACAAGATTGTTGGTTTTGAATTTCAACAATCCCAATCTGTGAAATTCAATGGGGGAATTTAATTGATTTACTCACAAAAATACTAAAGATTTACACAGACAAATGCAGGGTTTTCGTAATGGGGATATGCTAACATATACAGGCAAACGAGATTCTTTTATGGGGAGATGACTGAACTACACGGGCAATTGGGGTTTTCAATGGGGAAATATTGGATGCACTGCTACAAAAATGAAGGGATTATGCAATTTAGGGCTGGGGTTATTGCTACTTACATAGTAAGCCTTTGTTTAAGATTCAGGAAAGCCAGCTGCATCTCAGGACACTCTGGAAAGAAAGGGCAGGGGGGTCTGGTCACTCCGCTCTCAAAGATGGTAAGGGCATATAGCAGAAATTACATCACTAATTGTACAATCTGGAGGGAGTACCCTGCCATGATCCCTGCCGCTAGGATTGGACAGTTACCCTTTCTCTCTCTGCCCCCAGTCAGGATTGGTTTAAGGGAGGGCGGCACCATCTGTCTTTTTCCAATTGTCATCATCCTTTTGTTCTCTTTTAAACTTTATGGCAAAAACTAGTTATGTATCATGACTTCATAATTGTACTAGCAACTGCCATATGAAACATATATATTCTGTTTGATCTGATCATGGGGAATTGGATAAGCCGACCTCCAAATCCCGTATGATGTAGCATGACCATGTATCACATGTTTGTGATTTTCATAAAATGTACAACAGTTATGAATAAACTAAGTCATCAAGCATGTTCCTAATTTAATTTCCCATCTTTTCATCCACTCTCATAATTGTTGCATGTTCAGATCCGCCAGAAACCTAATCTAACTGGCCATTACAGTTCCCAGAGTCACAAGTAGATGCATTTTATACACCTAAAAAGCTTGAAAATTACATGAAAAATTGCATAAAAACGAAATGAATCCTCAGTCTGATTGCTGCGCAACATGCCTGAAATGAAAATCGTCCTTTAAATTAATTGGGAGTGTCTCCTGTTCAACAAATGGGAGGCTGCTTCATCCCCCACAGCCATCTGTCTCCCTGGGCTCACCTTTGACCAGAGTTTTAAATGAGTCTCTTTGAAGTCAGTGTGGGCTCTTTGGGTGCAACAGAGACTCGCACCTTTTTGTCATGCTTCAGCCTGGGATGATTTTTCCTTGAACCCCCCCTGCTTTAACTGCCTTCAGGGACAGCCAATCGGAGGAACAGTGGGCTTTCAACACCTGCAGCAGATTCTATTGCAGGGCGTCATTAGAGCGGGCGGCTCCAGCTTCCCCCACCTAGCACCTTCACACTGGAATGCCCTACCTCTTACCATAAGAGGCGAGGCCTCCCTCATGTCCTTTCACAAAGCCCTGAAAAAGGTGCTCTTCACCTGAAGTTCGCCAGCATCTACATCTAAACTGTTACCATCTAAATGAACCATGCTTATATGTATATGACATGTATCTTAATGTATATTCTCGCTGTTTTACACGATGTAGCCCTGTTTTCTCCCCTTGTGTCCTCTCCCTGTAACTAAGCTCCCTACAAGTAACAGTGCCTCAATGCCCAATGGCTGCTGTGCGCTATACACATTTAAATAAATAAATTAGATGAGAGATGTGACATCCAGCTTGAGTGGGGCTTTTCATTGTGAAGATTCTGTACCCAGCCAGAACAGGTTGTTCCTAAATTAAGTGTCTCTCCAACTGTCACTGGAGTTCTGTGGATGAAACATCCTATACATAGGCTTTGGTCACCCCCCGCCCCACATCCGGTGTTGCTTTCCTGATTTCTTTTCTGGGAGCAGTGATATCTTTTCTCATTGTGGCTTTTTAAATCTGTTTTTATTTGCAAACCCATGTGCAGACTCTTTTTGCTTTTAATGTTTAAAAATCCTATTTTCCATGTCACATGATTCTTTGACTCCTCCTTCTTGGGTGAATTACATTGCTGCTGGTCCATTGATAATGACAATGACAGGTAGGCCCCTTTCCCCATGTTTCTTTAATTGTACATGATTAACAAAGAAAAAGCCATGCCGTTTTTCTTGCAGTGTTTAAATTCTTGCCACTCATGTGAAAATAAAAGCAAAACCCAGGCCGTTTTTGGTTGCAGTGTTTAAATGGCCGTTGTTCATGTGAAAGGGACTTCTGTTTGGGGCCTTTAAATGCACCCCACAGGAAGGGCACGTGCCGTACACTGGATCAAATAACAACAAGTAGTGCGGCCAGCAGCTGGCAATGCAAGGTTAAGTGCAGACACCAGGTGTCCAATAAGTGCAGGTAAGGGGACTGTAGGGTTGCAGATACGGCTCCAAGTGCAAGGGTTGTCAGGAGGCAGTGCAGGTGTGCAACTGGGCGGGCAGGGAATCTGGCCCGAATTCAGTGTAGCCAGGTGAACCAGTGCAGAATCCGACAGGAGATCAGCAGGGGAGTGGAAGAGAGAAGGCAGAAGAAAAGAGGAAGGTCTTGAGGTGCTTCCGGAACCGGAGATGGTTCTGCTCAAGTTTCAGAGAGGCAGGGAGGCTGTTCCAGAGGGAGGCCCCATCCGAAGAAAGAGATTGACCACCAACTCATTGCTTAGAGAAGTGACTGACCCTCAGGGAGGTGGAGGTGGAGTAGTGAAGAGCTTGAGTAGGAAGATATTTCTGAAGAGAGAGTTGAAGGCAAAGAGGACCCCAGCCCCAGAAGGCCTTGTTGATAATGCAGAGGGTCTTGAACTTGATCCTTGCAGCCACTGGGAGCCAATGAAGAGATTTCAGGACTGGAGAGATACGATCCCTGGGCTTGAGGCCAAGGACAAGTCTTGCAGTCTTGATCTGGGTGAGTTGCAGAGGGTGGACAGTAGAACCAGGCAGATTTAGAAAGAAGCCGTTGAAGTAGTCCAGCCTAGAGAGAACCAGAGCTCTAGAGACAGTGAGCTTCTGGGGGCAGGTGAGGAAAGGAAGAATACCTCTGAGGAGGTGCAGTTGGCAGTTTGACTTCTTAAAGACGTCAGAGATGTGACGAGAAAAGGAGAGTGTGGAGTCGATGATGACCCAGCGGTTCTTAGCCTCACAGGTGGGAGCAGAAAGAGGGCCAATGGAGGCCGGCCAGAGGGTGACAGGAAAGGAAGGTGCAGGTGTGTCGATGAGGAGGATCTTCATTTTACTAGTGGAAATGAAGCAGGTCAAAATAAGTGAGTGACAGCGTTTCTACTCTATGGTAATAAAAGGGCACTCCAATTTATTCCAGCAAGCACTCAACAGGTCTAACCAATTAAGACCTCACCCATGGTTTGTTCACCAAGGACACGTTTCCATTTCTATTGTTTACCTTGGTTGACAAAAAAGCTCCAATGGAATAATTCTCTAGTGTCAAGGTAATGCAGGCCAAGGTTCAACAATTTCCACACATTAATTCCAACCCTCTGGTATTAAGGATTTGATAGAAAATATGAATTTCGGTCTCAGATATGATAATAATAAAAGCACTTTGCTAAGGTTTGCCATTTAAATATACTCTGCTTCTTTGATAGAGATATCTCTTTGTTAGAGATTACAAATATAAATGGTTGCAATCTAAGGATGACAAATCTATGTTGAGGGCAGAACTGCACAGTTTTTAGAAATACATATTCCCTCCTTTGGATCAATCAAAGTTGTCTGTGGCCATGAAACCGGCCCCATAACTGACAATGGCCACTGCTCAAGACCGATAGACTTGTAGAATAGACTCGACCATATCGATGCAATATATGAGGCATACTTGAAGATAACAACCAAATTTTTGGCCATAAAATATTTCCTATGTGCTCCTTTTATATGGTATTTCCATATTGATGATCCATTGCATTTTACACCTAACTCAACAATTGATTTAATTCAATGTACTCATTGGATACAAAGTTCAAACCAACAAATGAGTACAGTATCATATTAAGCCTGACAAGGGTGATAGTTGAAACTAACATATTGGGGAAATAGCCGCTCTAAATTAATTGATGATGAACATGAAACTGCAACATTGTTCATTTACTCTTGGATAACTGGGAGGGACGGGTAAGGGTGCATCAGGTGTTCTTATGAGCAAGGGTATAGGAACTTGTATAATGACCAATTAAGACACAAGGCTAACAATCCACCATATGTAGTCGAGAAGGGAGACCAAATGTAACTGAAACAGTCTATGTCCCACTTGTGTTTGTAAATGGTTTGTAATAATGTTGAAAGAGTGAACATGTCTTATTCACTTTCTTTAAAGTTGGTCTCACTTGTGACTTTCACTGCAACAGGACTATGTTGCGAGGTGGGCACTTAAGAACAAAGGTTCTGTTCAGTGTGCCAGCTTGTGTAGCTTTGGGTCATTTGAATGTATACAAAAGGCAGGTTTGCCCTCTTTGAAATTCTTTCTAAGATACCAGGTTCCTAGGGCTGAAACAATGAGCCCAGATATTGACTGACAACCCTCATAGTTTATTCTTTTATTTTTTTCTTCATTTTGAGCAACAACTCATAGTTTAAGTGCATTGATCTCAAGATCGCTTGAGGCCACATATGTAAAATAAGCACCAACGTGTTTGTGCAGGGATTCAGGTGCAATGGCTACGAGGGCCCTGTCATTCACATACGCAAAATGGGTATTCCTATATGTGCAAACTGTCAGCATCTTACATAGCCTTCTTAAGGGTCACTGCTAAGGATTTTACATCACAGTGAATGAGTGTCATCTTTGACGAATCTAGCAACATCGTGACAGATTTCCTTGAGGGAAGCTTCTCTTACATGACCAGTGAAAGGCATAAGCTACTGGACTCTGACCCTGGTGTGGCTATCACGTAGTGTAACAGATTTTATGACATGGCACACTCTAGTCAGGGACTCTCTCCACTGAAAATGAATGTGGTGCACAATAAAAATGCTTTATTTTTATTTGAACCCTGGGTTCTTGGTTTGTGTAGGCACCCAACCCATCTCACACCCATGTTAACAAACATGGTGTCGCAATGGACTATGAACCAGGCCGGTGTGTAACAATGAAATATTTATACATTTTTAGCATTCAAAGAAAATCAAGCAAATCAAAATTAGGGCCGCAGCCACCACTGAGTGGCAGTATACATGCAAAAAATCCCCCAATACAGTTACTTCACACTCTTAACATTAGATGCATAACCTTGAATAGAAAAGGAAACAAAATTTATTTTCTTCAAAATACAAATAGCACACAGGTTAAGCACTCCCCCTGCAACACTTCCCCCAAACACCTGCCAACTAAATGCTTTGTGGATGGCAAGCAGTGGCAATGAGTCAGAATGAAGAGGGAAAAATCACACTGTGTGTTTAGCCCACTCCCCCAAGATAGGAGTCCAAAGAAGAAAATGAAAACCTTCAAAAGGAGCAAAATGGCATATTCGGATTTTACTAGTTACTTGTATCTCAGTTTACAATTGCAGTAGGATAGCTATGATAGAAATTGGTGTGGCTGCACTAAAGAGACAAGGAGCTTACAGACTACTGAGCAGGGCACCAAAGCAACCTGACATTGGTAAGAAAATCGATTTTGAAAGGAAAACAATGCACAAGAAAACACACTCGGCAGAATTGCAATTCTTAGTTTACATGGGCTTTAAAATGACAAGCAGCTAAGAAAAGGGGCTTAGCTGCCAAAATCGGAAATCGGTTTTTGCCTGAGAAACAAAGGCACATAACAGACAGGATTCTGAGGGAAAGGGAATATTCTTAATGGGATTATGTTCGGGTTTTTATGGGAAAAGTGCAAATCGGAATTTAGAGAAAAACACAGTACATGGGCAAATTCGGTTTTGGTTGCTCAATGACAGGTTCTACTGAGGCTATAGTTTAATGACTATATCCTTAAAGCAAGACACTTCGTGCAAGGGGGTTAATTTCAAATTTTAACCAGCTTGCACTATGTACCTCCTTTTAGGGAAATGTAATTAATTTATTTCAAAATGGTACTAAGGACTTACACAGATAAATGAAATAATTATAAAAGGAATACGCTAACAGCTATGGACTAACACAGATTCTTCTAAGGAAAGGTGAATAGATGATACTGGCAATTTGGGATTTTGTATGAGATTTTAATAGGATTTGAATAGGATGCAAGGGTAAAAGAGCGGGATGTGCAGTTTTGGATACTGGGTGATATGATACTTACAAGTTAAGCTTGAGTTTGGGAATTCGGACAGCCAACAAGGTCTCTGGACAGCGGGGCCAGGGAATCTGGTCACTGGGACATCGGGGTCAAGCGATCTGGTCCCTGGGACAGCTGGCCTCTCTGGAATGGGATCATCTGGGCAAGGTCTGGTCACTGTGGATAGCTAGATGGGTCAGCTGGGCAAGGTCTGGTTACTGGACTCTCCTAAAGGGCTTCAGCTGCCTTTCCTCCTTTCTCCCTTAATGCTTGGGGTACGGCTGGATCTGGAGGGGTGGTTCTGCCTGGATCTGGATGGTCCTGCCTGGATGGAATCAGCTGCCTCTGGATCTGGTTTTTGAGTTTTTTAATTCTTGAATATCCCTTGTGTCTCTCTGTGTCACGCTTATATAGCCAGAGTGACATCATAGAATTTTTATAATCTGGGGGGGGGGGGGGAGTACTCTGGATTTACCCCTCTAGTTGTATAGGCCAGGCTACTGGTGTTTCCTCCTCCCTCCGGCTGATTGGTTCAGGAGAAATGGCATCATTTTATGTGTGTGCATTTATGACTTCCTTTGTTTCCCCTAAGTTACTTTTTACAAAAATTAAGTTATGGAGCAAAACTTCTAATCTATACTAGTCCCCATCATAAGAAACAGATAGGTAGATTCCATATTTCACAGAGAATCGAACAGTCCGATTGCCAACTCGGTGAGAGGTAGCATCACTTTTGGGCACAATTTCGCCATTTGTAGGAGAAACATAATATTCAAAATTCTGCAAAAGGCTACACATATGCCCAATACTATTTTGCATATTTTCATCAAGTGTTATGTCTGTATCATTGATACTGCACCCAGAAATGCATTTTTCCTGCCATTCCAGTTCCCCAGGTGCTAGGAACATGTGCTTAGTCTCTTTGGGTTTGTCCATAACTCACTTAAAATGCTGGCATAATATAACATTACTGCTTATTCAGAACAGTGGGACAAATGTCTTAATATAAAAAAGTTCTTTAAAATCAATGGGCTAGATTAGTCACATGTGTGGCAAACCCCCACAGCCCAATTGTCTTCCCCTGGATCAGTCAGAATAAAGGGTTTCCTTGATACTCTTTGAAGCCAGGGAATGGCAAAGGAAATCACACCTTGTTGAAAATGCTAGTTCCCCTTGGGTCCTTTGTTCCTTCTGTAGGGATGCTGGCCAGTCAGACGAGGCCGTGAACTTCCACACTTTGGGCCTTTCAAATGCCCATGGGGGCTTGTTCACTGGTGGAGGTGATTCTGTTCCCATGGGAGACGGGGCACCTTTGAAGTAAGTGCCTGGACCAAACCTTTTTTATTTTCTTTATTTCTGTCAGCAGAAACCAAGTCTTTTTTGGAATAAATATAATGTACATTTCAGAGCAACAGCCCCAACCCCACATATTTAATCCCATTTCTGTGTGCGCACAGGCTACAATTGTATTTCACTTTCAACTGGCATTCTCCTGAGTTGCAAAAACACGGTTTTACACGTGGGTTAATTTTTCTTTTATGTCAAATTACAAATGCATATTTTGCCGCACATGGTTTCTTGTTAATTCATCTTCTGGAGGGGTTTTACAGATACGGTCAATTTCTGGACACAGAGAGATATACTGCTAAACATTTCTTTGAAATTGACATGGGACAAGAGAGAGAGAGACACACTATTGCTTTCCTTTGCAGTAATTTGAGTACACTGGTCTTTTTCAAAAGGAAATCTTAGCTGTGTTGACTGAAACTGAATTCTAGCTCTGCATGTACTTTCTCAGTGAAAATAATGCTGTTCTGGAAGGTATTGCCTTACTTCATGGCAATCGGATGAAATAAACATCAGGGCTGTGTTTAATGGAGCAAAACTTTGTGGTGTTTAAATGAAAGGAGGACAAATTGCAATGCCGTCTTGGATGTCAGGTGTGCAGCTTTAGTATTCAGAAAACAGAACAGCAAATGTGGTGCAGTCCTGCATTTATGTAATTTTCAGCTGATTTAAATGGAGGCAAAACAATGCAGAGCACTTCTTTTGGTGGCATTCTTGTGTTCAGTGCTCGTCACACATATGCACCATGGAAAGAAAAGCAGAGACATTTTGTGGCATTATTTCCAATGCAGTTTTTTGTTGTAGGGGGGTTCTGTCTTAGGCCTTAAATGTACCCCATAGTAGGGCAGGTCAAACTCCAGGGAGACACCCATGTACCATTGCAACATTCATGTATGGCTTATTGTGATGTAAATAATAATGTGCACTTTGAACCAAAACACAATTTACTTGCTGTATAAGCGCCTTACAAATGCACAATACATAGAGAATTCCAGGGTTCTCATGGCCAAGAACATTATTTACCTTCTCCTCCCCCTTATATACTACCGATATAAGGAAGAGGGATGGAGTAATGAGGATGACCAGAAGAAGTAAGCCAATATCTTTTTCTAGTCTTTTGAAAATACAAACCAATCCAGGGACATTTTAAACTGATACAGCTGAACAGAACGCAAGAGAGAGACTGAGACAGCTGCTGAATCCAACTTGTTCTCATGCTGGTTGGGACACCGCACAGGAGTAGATTGCAGGACGCAGCACTGAGCCTGACGACAACGGCATGTAGAAAAATGGAGCTGAGAGAAGTTTGCCGGATTATAGCCACGGACAGCTGGAACTGCCAAAAGCAGAAGGGCAAAGCAGGTGCCAAGCGGCTAACGGGACGCACTCCCAGTCAGCGGGCCGAGAGCAAAGAAGCCAGCAAAACGCAAGAAATGCTGAAGCCACCAGTGAAAACTAGTAAGCCTTTGGCAGCGTTCTAACACTGTTTTATGTGCCTGTGTGCACTTAGAAATCATTACCTTCCTGTTGTGGGCCATCCATGTCAACATGGCTGCTGCTGCTTTGCAGGCCCAGGAGGGCTTGCTTTGTTCTACTTGCCGCGCTGCGATTGTGCCCCCAGTGCCTTCCAAGGCTCAATCAGGTGAGCCATTCTTGTGTGCACCGTATTGTGACTTGCTTTACTCTTGGGCACTGTATTGCTTTGTATTGCCTCTTTAATAAGTAGGTTAGCATTCTGAATTCCATTGTGTGTGCATTGCATTGTATCTATATCTTTCATTCTTGTTGTAAACCGCGTTGTATTACACCTCACCTATTGATCTGCATTGTATTGTGCCCGCCTTATCTACTAGGTCACCTGTGAGTAAGGGCCCAGGACTTTGCAGTGCTGCCCCCCCTCTTTCTTCCTTATCTCATCTATTGTCTGACCTGAGATGGTACTTGCCATCTCTCCAATCTTTTCTAAATGCTCCACTGTCACCTATCCTCCCTCTCTCATTAAACCTGGACTGAAAAAGCACAAAAAAGACATCCTGTGTGCAAATCCTGGCCTTGCCGTCGCAGACGCCTAAGTCTGTGCATCCTCCAGAGAGATCTTCACTGATATCCTCTTCTCTGTCCCCTCTCCAGACCTATGGAATTCTCATCTCATCTCTACTCTCTTCCCCTTTCACATCCTCTCCCATTAATGTTGGCAGTAAATAGGAGGTCCGCTTGGCGGGCGGCTTCTCTTCATGCTGCATCATTAATGTCTACCACACTGGCATTGTTCTGGTTCAGGGTCCTCAGGCCAACCTCTTTCTCTTTGACCGGATCCTGCCATCCCTCATTAAAGTTCTTCCTTCCCCTGCAGCCCCCCCCCCTGCTTACTCCTCTGCTTCCCCTCTGACTGAAGTACCACGTCCCTCTACTCCACCTCAGAAAGCCTTCAAAAGCAGAGACCGCCTCCACCTGGCGGCTCTTAACGCTCACTCAGCCAAAAAACACTCGCTTTTACTGAGACATGGTTCAATACCAGACCAATCACCGCTTTTGACTCCCTCCTTCCCGACGGCTTTAAGATCATTTTCAAAGCACAACCTCACTGTACTGGTGATGGGGTTGCCTTAATCTTCTCGGAGTGGGTGCCTTCCATCTTACCTAGTCAGCTCTATTCTTCCTTTGAGAGCCTGGCGTTAGGTAGAAACCTGTGCAGTTCCCTCTGGGACCACTGCAAAAGATTTAAGACTACAGGTGTTTGGCAGTAAACCCACTTGGTAGCAGTCTGTACCACAGAGATTCACTTGGTGGCTGTGGCTGAGCAGTCAGACTTCCCTCAAGAAGAGTTAGGCAGTATACAGAGTATTCACAATAGGTCAAAAGAACACAGTAGAACAAGTAAACACTGACCAGAGCTTGGTGTAGAAGAGATATAATTATTTATTTAAAACCACATCTAGAAAAACGCACAGGCACTAATAGTAAGCAATTCAAAAACACGGTCACTAAAAGATATACACTCCCTTAGAAGAATATTAGACAAGTCTTAAGTAAAGCCCCACTTATTTTCAGACAGCGGTGAGCGCTTAACGCAGATGGCACTCTAATAATTCGTTAAAAAGGGAGAGAAAAGCAGAGTATAATATGAAACAGATCCCAACACTTTCATAAGATCAAAACAAGAGAGGAAGGCAAGTACAACCGTGAAGTTAGAGTTCAGTAGGCCGGACCCACTTTAAGGGGATCAGAACGAAATGTGTCCAAGGTCACACGGTTGAAGTGCACAAGAGTCTTGCAAGGGTTCAGAAAGAGTTGGACCAAAAAGAAAGGGACCAGTTAGGTCAAGGCGGCCAGCCCAGTCCAGAAGGTTAAGGGGTTATTATTACCTTGTAGCAATCTTTAGAAAAGGAGGCCTGGCGGACACGGTACCTTAAAGTGGTGAGAATACTCCAGCGGGGGCAGTTGTTCCTGGCAGCGCAGGCAAGTCGGTGCTTCGTCCGGGGGAAGAGAGGATCTCGTCGGGGAGGAAGACAGGAGTCCGTTGCACTGCCAGGGAAGAAACCAGCCGCAGAGTTCTCAGGTAAAAGGAGCGGTCCGTTTATTCGCGGTCCAGTGGTAAGTGGCTATCCGGTTGCTGGGGTGCTTGGCACGGGCAATTTGACCACAAGACTGCCTGGGATGCGAAGAGAAGAAGGTAAACTGGTTGTGCCCACCAGTCAGGGGAAGAAGCCTCTCCAGCCAGGAGATCTTCTCTGTCGTCGGGAAGTGGTGAGTCGGTTCCGCAGGGCTCCACCGGTGGTGTCGTCGTGGTAGGTCGGCTCAGCTTCTCCCTCGTCGGATTCTCAGGTCCTGTGCCGACTTCTGAAGTTCCAGTCCCCAAAGCCCTGCTTTTATGCAGCACACCCCCATTCACTCAGCTTAGCTGTCAATCAAACATGCTAAGAGGTGAGCCGGCCGGCTCATCACTTGGGCCAATCGCACAAGAGTGCGACTTGAGTTACCAAGGTAACTCAGTCCAGGGTGCCTTAACCCCCTCCCACACCCCCTGTGGTACCCAGACAGAGTGTTCCACTTTTTGGCGATCTTCTCCACCAAAAAGTGGAACAAAGGGCTCGAGTCACAGAAGAGAACACAAACGCCATTTTAGAATCGAGTCCTGGCAAAAAATACCAACCGGCGAATTAATATTAAATAAATAAACCGGCGGTATGTTCAAGGCTATGAGAATTAAATAATTAAAGTTGGTAGCCTCGAACAATGGGAAAATCCCATAGGGATATATTCGCGGTCGAATATAAAAAGTAGTATCCACTGCCACCAGCCAAAACTCGATCAGGGGGGATGGAGACGTGCCCCCTCGACTAACATACCCCGGGGCAATCGAATTGCCCTGACCAGTACGTCCACAATATGATGGTTTGTACTGGTTTCTATTCATAATTTGGGACTGGTAAAGCCAATGGTGACTTTACATGCCCTGGGAGACAGAAGTCAGTCCCAGGGTATGGAGTCTATGGTGGGGCGTCACTATGACCCCCTGTGTTACTGCACGGAGGGTGCTGTGTAACACACATAGTAAAAACACATGAGACCCTATGGAGTAAAGGACCCCCATAGCCCATAAACCACATTAACAGTCAAAGCAACACCATAAACCATGTCCAAGAGTGGGAGAAAAAGAGTCTCACTCTTGGCAGGAGAAAAAACAAACTCCAGAAATCCAGCAACGCTGCTGGGGGACTCACTAGGTTAGGACATTCAGCCTAAAGAGAGAATTCTCCCTAACACCTAGTATGCAAGTTTGTTATCTCTCCTTTCTCCACCCTGACCATTGCTACCATTTACCAGCCTCCTGATTGTCTTGCTGCTGCTTAAAGTCGTTTTTAGCTGTGTGCACATCCGGATTGTCTTGCTGCTGGTTAAAGTCAAATTTAGCTGTGTGAACATATTGATTGTTTATCTGCTGTTTAAAGTCGAATTTAGCTCTGAGCACATCCTTGTTTTCATGAAAATGTGTTGACAAATCCACCCCCCTTCTCTGTCTAGTCGACTATCTGTTCCCTCTACCTTGTCATCTCCCATTGTGTTCACATTGTTCATTTTTGGGATTACGGTAATTGGTTACCTTCCTCTGCACTCTGGTTTGTTACCTGCTCCCTCGTCACCCTCAGTTCCCATTGTCTCTCTGTGCTGTTGTTCCCTTCAGTCCTACACCCGCTATCCCCTTCCTCTGCGTGTTCACTGTCTTCTGCGCACATCACCTCCCCCTGCTCCCTTTCTTCCAGTCGTGTGCCCTGTCTCGAAACCCCACCCCCTGCCTACTGCTCTCCCAGCGCTTTGTTGCCTCAGCCTGGTTAAGTGTACCTCACTCTCTGCAGTTTGCTATCACACTCTTTATCTCTCCTATCTTCTCAAACTGCTTCTTTATCACTTATCCTTCACCCCTTACTAAGTCCTTCAGGAAGAAACTCAAGAAGGACATACTGGGCTCTAACCCAAGCCTTCCTATTGCAGACACCTATGTTACTTCCTCTGCCAGAGAGACTCTCACTGACATCATCTTTGTCGTTCCCTCACCCGACCTATGGGCTCTCCATATGATCGTTTTTCTCTCTCCCTTCTCTTCCTTGCCGATCAATGGTGACACCCGCTGGGAAGTTCTTCTTGCCCTCTTCTCCACCTCCCAGGGTCATCATCAATGTCTACCTGCAATGGTACCATCATGGTACAGGGTCCTCAACCCAACCTTCTACTCTTTGATAGGTTCCTCCCTCGCCTTTTCAACCTTCCTTCTCCTTATGCACCAGCTCCTTTGGCATCCCTGGCTCCCTTGCCAGCTGTGCCCACCTTGGCTCCCTTGCCGCCTCCTAACCACACTTCTACCCTTTCCACGGTCTCCTTGTCGCAACCCTCCACATTCACACCCTCGTCAGCCTCCTCCTTGGTGACCCTGCCACCCACTAACACTGTATCTGGGGCTCCCTTGTCCTCTGCAGCCCCTACCGCACTGGCTCCCTTCTCAACCACTGCGGTCCCGGCTCCCTTGCCGGCCTTGGCTCCTCTACTCCTGTCTACCTCTGTCCCTCCGGCATTCACACTACTTATGGGGGGACCACAGTCCCCTGCTTCTCCCCACCCCGGAAGTCTTTTCACAGATGGCAATCTGCTCCACATTGCCACGCTTAACATTCGCTCAGTTGTCAAACACTCGTCTGACATCTGCAACCTCCTTGAATTCCTAGATCTTGATGTTCTTTCCCTCTCTGATAGCTCTGTCACGTGTTTTGACACACTTCTCCCAGAAGGCTACAAGATACTCTCTCTCTGCCTAGAGCAAACTGACCAGGTGGAGGAGTAGTATTGATCTTCCCTGAGTGGATCCCTGTGTCTGTCATTCCCACACAGGCCTACTCATCCTTTGGGTGCCTGGTCTGCAGGCTCTCCCTCTCTCCTATCTCTTCACTCCTGCTGGCCACCTTCTATCAGCCACCTGGTCAGCCCTCCCTCTTCCTTTCGGAATGGGATGACCTGGCCTCCTCTCTCCTTTCCTCCTCTTAACTCCTCCTACTGGGTGATAACATTCATCTCGACTCACCCGACTCCTCAGGACCTTTCTGCAATCTTTGCGACTTTCTTTCTCTTTCCATCTTACCCCCTGGCCCAACGCACACCGCTGGCCACACCTTGGATGCTCTCATCTCAAGTGACATTCTTCTATCCATCCCTCTCACTGCTGCTCTCTCCTGGACTGATCACTCTCTCCCCTCTTCTCACTTGGAGCTCTCTTCTTTCCTTGCATCAGTAAGCCTGACACTGCCTCCCGTCTACAAGGTCACCCGACCCAGTGTCAGTAGCTGCCTTTGCCCCTACCTACTCTCCTCCTTCTACTCCTGCGGCTGACTCCCACCCTGTCACAGACCTCTCTAACTTCAACCTCTCTGTTTCCAACACTCTTGATATTCTTACCCCTGTCATGAGGGTACGACTGAAGCCTACCCAAAAGTGCAACTCTTGGCACGACTCCAAAATGGCTGCCCTTAAACGCAAGTGCAGGGCAGCTGAACGGAAATGGGATTCCTCGGGCGCACCCTCTGACAAACTGGCCTGCCGCATCCTTCAAAGGCTGTATAGACTCTGCATCCGCTCCAAGAAAAGAGTTTTTATTGAAGCCTGAATCTCTGTGGCATCCAATAACGCAGCCGTACTAGCCAATCCTGCTGCAGCCTCCTCCACCATTGTACCCACCCAGGCCCTTTGCTCGGCCCTGGCTGCACACTTCACCTCAAAAACACAGGATATCCTATCCTCACTCTACCTCACCACCTCATGCACCAACATCTCTTGTACCACCCTTGGCCACCACCACCCCTCCCCTTCTTCTCTCTTCTGTCCCCCTTGTCCCACCTGAGAAGGTCACTAGACAAGGCTGGTCTATGAAAGCCTCTGACATAATTGCCCCTATAGGACATGATTTTCTGCCCCCCTTCCTCCACACAAAATAGGGCTGTGTGAAGTGGGTAGGGAATCAAACGTTGTATTCTATGGCACGGGATGCCCCTAGGAATTTCATCTAGCGCTAGGACTGTTTCCTTGGGTGTTTGCACCCCTTGACATACTTAAATACAGCCAGGACATTTTTTTTGTGTAGTTCGTTTGGACTCAGAGAGACCTCATTATGAAGCATTACTCAGAAATATGAAGCTGACACTTGAAGGTAACAAGTCAATATATTTAATATTACTTCTGTTCTCTACCAGCTCTAATTCACATTACAGCTGCTATGAAAGCAGCAATTATAATGTAACATATTACCAAACATGTGAAGAGCGTTATTGCATAAGCTAAAAGCATGATTTACATTTAATACAGAATAAGTACAATTAATCATTTTAAGATACCAGCTTGAGCAACATGGAGTTTGTTATGTTGGTCTACACTAAGCTATGGTATGATCAAGAGTGGTGTAACGTAAAACACGCCTTCAGTCTCGGAATATGCATACAGTTTGACTTCCACATTCAAACTCACGCTTTCAGGCCTTGCTGGGCTGCATACGAATTGACCACGACTGCCTATCGATCATGTCTGCTCACGCCTTTGTTCGTGCCTTCTGCTCGGGGACTGGGGACTGGGGGGGGTGGGGGGGTGTGTGTGTGTGTGTGTGTGTGTGCCCCCGCCCCGTCAGCCTGTGCGCTTTTCATATTAAAGCGGGCCTAAAATGTGTGCGTCATTTCCTCAGCCTGGAAAGTTAGTCTAGAGCTTGAACGTGCTACTTTGCGTTGCACACATGATGTACCTGTGTATAAAATCCAGAAACCGGCGCTCTTTGGCTTTTGGCGAGTTCCCTTGGAGTGAATGTGCTTCTGCTAGTGGACCGAGCAACATGTGTGTTCTGCTCCTAGACCACTTTAAACCTCATTATAGTAAAGGCTTTTCTAAAGGGGTTAAGAGCGATACTCGTCTGTGCACATGTTGAACCATCCGTGTGTATTTTGATATTGTGCTTCCTGTCCTTGGCTTATCTGATCTGACTGGTGCGAAAAAGGCATCCCTTCAATTTAGCTACCATGTCCTGTTCCATCACTTTCTGCTAAAGCCAAGCAACAGGCTATGCGTTTGTTCTTCGCTGGCCACAGTGCGTTTGTATTAAACGGAACCCATAATTTCTAAAGCATGTGTCCATTCTTGTCTTTTCAAAGCAGCTCTTTCCTTGTGTGCAACAGTATCAATTGTATTCAATGCACATTAGTGGTCTCTCACTTGTTGCCATTACTGACGTCGTCTGATCTGTGACTTAACTGTCTTAGCTCGTTCGTTCGTTCATTGTAATTCATGACATATCCCTCTCAAGGCAGACTGACATAGATTTAAGATTTGTAGCTCTGTGAAGTCCTTAATACGCTTACTGGGAGCTATAATTACATAAAGATTGCCTATATTGGTGGCAAAAAGAAAATCTATGTATACATTCATATTTTAGCACATAGCTATTGCATGCAAGGAACAACATGAGGAGGTGCTAGATAAATTACAGAGCGCCTAGAAGCATGTACTGTGTGCTATACACAAATAAAAAAAATCAATGACTGCACCACATTTTAAATAGTTAGCACTACTTGCCAACACCAGCATGAATGAGTACATGTATCTAACATTGATGTATTCAGCATGAGTCCATTATATTGCGACTTGACCTTGCTAAGAATACATGAATGAATGCATATATTTAATGTGATGTATATAGGTTAATTGAAAAATCCTTACTGGCGATAGCGTCACAATACGACAAAGGACCTTTTGAAACTCCATTAGTAATTGGTAACCAACATAGCTTGGCCCCTGGTTTCTAGACCCAATGGGCTGTGGACTGTGTGATGTTTAGCACATTGTCACATGCATAAGCAGTTAATAATTTGAATCGGTGTCCTTGAAAATAAACCAATATGTGAGTTTCTTTGTTACTCAGAGATCAGCACGTGGAGGTCATCCAATTTGTATGTTTGCTTTGCACTCAAACTTGCATCTTGAGGTAGAATGTGATATATCTTCAGTTCTTCGATTTCTGACTGAGAATCGTGTGTGGGTGAAATTTGTAGAATCTCAGGTATTCTGAACTCTGGACTAATAGTAAGTCTCTTCCTGAGGTGTGTCAAGAAGCATAGCGGTGAGGAAAACAGAACGCTAATGTCGTCACAGTGCACCATTTTGGGCATCATTTCCTTGTGCCATGTATTCTTGGAACTAGAGAAATCCATCACTCGTTTTGCTTGCCCCCCTGCCCCCCTCAGGGTTTGCGAGTATGCATCAATCATCTTGTGGCTGACTTGTGTCCGGCTGTGAGACAGAGGGACCAGGTGCTTCCTTGGCAGCGCTGTTGGGGTTATTGGATGCATTTGACAATAGTCGCTTTCGTTGTTTTCTGAGCAGTTTCTCTTGCTCTGGCATGTCCCCATTATCAGGTGTGGTTTCCGGGGGACTTTCAATGAAGTCACATTCGTATGCTTCTGGGAAGTACCTTTTGGATTCCGCAAACGTCTTTATGCACAGATAATGTTCTGGAGAGTCGATTGCGCCACAGGGCCAATCTGGAAGGCGAGGCTGCGTCTCCTATGTTCTTTGCAAGCAATGATTCTTTGTGATACACTCTGCATTTACCGATGGTTGACGCAGTAGATTTCTTCCTGATTAATGACAAAATGAAATGTTTTTGAAAAAGCGAACACAGCTCGTATCCCAGACGTCTGCACAGCTCCTTCCTGTACCAGACACAGGTTGCTTCAAAGGCTTTCATTTTGTGGCTTGTCATAATTCAGTTTCTACAACAAAATAAGAGACAAAGTCCAGGTATTACCAACAGCCAGCTGTACCAAGCACTCAACAAAGTCAATGTTCTAATGACTGTGTCCAAAGCAATTAACCCTTTATCTAGGAGACTGAAGCTGCTTTTGCCAGTGCAGAACGGGCGGTATTGACCCCACTGAGCTCTGAACTGTCAATCAGAGAGTGCAAGGCTGCCTAGCAGAGATGCAGTCTGTTTGACCACAGCGAAGTGAGCCTGGAGATATGCATCTTCAGTGCTACGCACCTCCAACCGCATTACTAACAGTCTTGCTATGTATAAGCTCAATTTTGGGTACTCTAGTTTTTGTAAAGTGAAGCTAGGCCAGGATAATGACATTAATTGAAATGGTCTAGGTGGATCCAAAATGAACCCACTGCATTTAACTTGTGTGCCTACAGTGATCAGAGTTGGTATTCCTATAGGGACATGACAGCAAGATTGGTTGAAATGTACCAAATATGAACCATTTTGTAGGGTATGCGCTTTACTGTAGAATGAGTCAATTGGTGCAATATTCAGTGTGCATTTGGAGTTAATGTCACAGGAATTCACTGGCCCAGCATGTGCACACATTATTCTAGTAGAACCTTTGCATTCACATAATGCGTACAATGTTATTTCAGGCCTAGATGGTGACACACATGCATGTGAATATGGCACCACGTAATCTTCTCTGACCCACGTATCATTCACCCAATGCACATTACCCCAAGAGTGTAATTCTTGACATATGATGGAGGGTGCTGTTTGAATGGGAATGTCTAGTACCCTGTGCACAATCCAATTTGTGGAGCCTGACGCCCAAGCAGATGTTGCCACTACACTCTTTGTCAGTACACTAAGCAATAAGAAATTGGAGCCAGACATCGCCTGGCGTGTTGCAACCTTGAACAAGTTAAGTGCCTGTATTTGTTCTGGCCATGAAATCACATTCCAATCTGGGGCCCCTCTGCTGAGAGTGTCCAAAAAATCAGTTACTACAGAAAGACTTACTGAGGCTTCTTGGTCACTTCTTATGATAGATGAGTCATTTTGAATCAAACCCACAACATCTGTTATGACATCTCTTGGTGCATAGAAGCCTTGTTGCAGTGCTTGATCATTAGAATCTGAAACATGAAATCCTCGCCATACTGCCTCACTTTCAGTTTGCAGGATTTGCATTATTGCTTGTGACCAAGTGTATGTTTTTCCTGTTATGGATGCTTGTCCCACCTCACAAGGTACACTATGGTCTGAGGTGGTGCAGGTAGCTGCTCTCCTGACACGCCCACTTTGGGTGCGCCTCAGACTAGTAGCTGACTGCATGATAGCTGTCCAATTCTGTTCTCTTATGAAGTTATCTAGAGATTGTATCACCTCACTCAGGTGATACTGTGAAAGCATTCCTTGTCACAGCTTACCTATGGATATAGTTTGTGTCAGGGATGTGTTATGGGAGTTCCAAGCCCTATATGGTCCCACACGGAGTCCTGCTTTTCTTTTATTGAATTCATTTGCTTGAACCGCCCATAACACAGGTCTCCCTGATGCATAAGTAATATGCTTGGTGCTATTGCATTCTTTCGCTTCTCTATCGGACACATTCCAGAACTCACCTTCTGCCTTCTCACACTCTGGGTAGAAACTCAAATTCCTATTACTGCAAGTGGTTTGGAACTGCGTATAATTTAAGAAATACATTAAATGTGAGAACCTACATGCCATGCCATGTCTAACGTGTGAACCCCTTTAGTTTGCCATATCTGTTGACTCCAAGTAGACCATAGAGGGACAGTTCCTCGCCATGTTTGTTCAGTCATGTTTGCAAAGTATTCTCGTCAAATATGACTGAATTTGCAACTTGCATGTGTTGTGCATTATGTGGCTCTGGAGGGAATTTATACTGCTTGGTATGGCCTCAGTGAAATATATGGGAACTGTGCTTTGAATTCAGGACTATCAGTTTGAAAAGGCACTGTACAGTGCTCCCAGAATGTATATTTGGGCCACAGAATGGGCTCAATTTTGACAAGTAAAAAGGCATTGTAATATCACACACAACACACATGGGGCCCCATTTCATGGAGGTGCTTTGTATCATCAAACGCATCAAATAATGCATTTTGTGCAAATGTCTGAAGCCTAGTTCTTAACAGTTGTGTGTATGTTCTAGACACAGGGTTACTGGGTGCAAACAGTCTGGATTCATCAATCACAGAAAAGGTGTGAACTTATAGCTGTGTTGCTGGGCCATTGTATGTCTTGAACAATGGCATCCACACGTAACCCATAGTTGGAGGAAACATTTGTATTGAGGCTGGAGTTCCTGGGTTGTGGAGCTCTTTTCTCTAACATGTTTTAAGAACTTAAAGGCTTTAGAACAACTTCTTTGCTTACAGGTGGAGTGGAAGCCTTGCTCAGAAAATGCCCAGAAGTCAGTGAGATGAAGAATAAAGTGAGGCGGAACCACAGTAGGAGGAAATACACTGCCAGCAATTCATAACACCATTTTAGAAAGTCTGTCCAAAAATATTCTTTCATCACTTTACCAACTAGAAAGGCTTTCTGTTTCAAAATTGGCAGACTTGCAGTACTCTCCGGAATTGTGGGCGTGTAGTCAAGAGTGGCATATTCTTCCTCATCTTGATCACCTATCGGCATCATTTGCCGGATCTCTAATTCCTCATCTTCCATGGGCTCCTCACTTGGAAGAGGAAGATTCCGTGGAAACACTGCGGTAACCATCCGGCACAGGTTGTAAGTGGTCCACAGAAACTTGCCTAGTACCTCTCTTAGGTGGTAGTGTGGGTAGGATGGCGGTTCTGGAACCTTTCACTCTGATCACTTGCACTGCTGGTCTGTAAAACGGGCCAAAAGGAGCCTTGTCATGGATCTTTTCCAGGACCCAATCTCCTGCTTTGAGAGTATTCTCAGGACTGGCCTCAGCAGCTTCCACCTGGAGGGATTCTCTCAGCAGCTTTGTCGCCAGCAGTTGCTCGTGCCTGCATAAGGGGCTGGGAAGATTAGTCATGTCAGGCATATACATCTTTCTCCCAAACAAGAGTTCAAATGGGCTCTTATCGTTGCATAGAGCTGGCGTGGTAAATTATTCACACTCCTGATTACTAAGGGCACATGGTCTAACCAGTTACCTCCCAGTGACAGATTGCATTTAGTCAGGCTAACTTTTTTTTAAAAATGTATTTTTATTGTTTACACATAATGAACAGCACATCAAAAAACCCAACCAACATTCCCCCAACGTACCCCCATATACCCTTCCGAAGGACATCCCCCATGTTGCTGTGGAGTTTACTCAAGCTTCAAATAAGTCCAGGATCCTAATTTTGTGTGGGCACTATTGCACCATATAGTCTGACTGGAAGAAGTCCAGCACCGCCCCCCAATTCCTTTGCAAAGGACCCATTTGAACCTTATAAATTAAGAGTCAACTTTTCCATTGTGACCAATGTCCACACCTTCTGCAGCCAGCTGAACACCAGCGGTGGGTCTCGGTGCTTCCAGGTCTGAGCAATGGTTGCCCATGCCACAATAACCAGACCCATAAAGCTCCTTCATTGCTTCTTCGTGCATCCCCTTGCAATTCGATCTCTTATCCCACATAGCCAGACCTTCTCCCCCAACTGGGCCACGTTTGGAAACATCCCCTGCATGTGGGATTTCACTTCTGACCAAAAGCCGTGAATCTCTGTACGGTCCCACCAGATATGCCTCCAATTGCCCACCCTGCCGCAACCCCTCCAGCAGAGTTTAGACGTGTTTGGGAACATCATATTTAACCACTCTGGCGTGTAGTGCCATTGCATAACAACCTTGACCCACATTTCCCTCGTCTGGATGGATCGGGTCAGTTTAGGTTTACTCCCCCAGAGCTCCTTCCACTAAAGTTTGATGGGTTCCCCCAATGTCCCTTCCCACTTTAACATGTAACTCCATCTGACATCCTCTGTCTGCACATTTATGAATTTATACAAGGTTGACACCAGCTTCTGCGCCCCTGCCTGAGTTAGTTATGGTGTACTTTTCGAATGGGTAAAATCCCTCGAGGCCGCCCGCCTAATATCTAGTGACAACAGCCAGTGACGGAGTTGGTCATACCTATATCTATCTGCTTCTTGAAGTTGTAAATGTCTGGTGCAGTCCTCAAACGACTTAACTTCTTGGCCCTGAAACATTTCAGCTATTTTAGTTCACCCAGCCTGTTCCCATTTCTTAAACGCCCATTTTTCCATTCCTGGAGGAAAATCCGGGTTCCCGAACATTGGTGTAAATGGGCCTGGCACACTGTCAGGATGCCCTGCTGTGCTTGGTCATCCCAGGCCTCGAGAGTGGCCCCCAGAACTTTACTAATGCACAAATTAGCTGTTTACTAATGCACAAATTAGGGTGTCGGTGTTGTGTCCCTTTCCATAAAAGCTCCCCCAGCTGAGATCTTGCCACCGCTCTATCTTGTTCTGCCCAGATCTTTTGCAGTTCCCCCCCATCCATTCCTTTAGAACCCAGAGTTGCGCCACCTGATAGTAGCTGCGGAAATACGGGAGCGCCAAACCCCCATCCTGGGTTTGAGCTGTTACTACTCCTCTAGCTACTCTAGGAGGTTTCTTTTTCCAAACAAACATGGATATTGATTTAGTAAGTGCTCTAAAGAATGTATTGGGAACTTTTAATCCGAATAGCCTGGAAATAGTATAAAAGCTTTGGGAGGATGGTCATCTTGATCGAAGCCATGCGCCCAAACCAGGATATCGCGAGCGGGTTCCAGCGGTCCATATCCCTCTTGACGTTCTCCAGGAGTGCCGGAAAACTTCCCCTGTAAAGGCTGTCTATCCTGTCAGGAAGGGTAACACCTAAATATTTTATCCCCCTGTTCGCTACCTTCAGGTTTAACGATGTTGCCACCTGATTAATCCCCCCACCATCCCCTGCCAGGATTAGCAACTCTGACTTGTTTCTGTTAATCTTTAGCCCAGATAGCGCCCCAAATTTCTCCAGTTCCTGAATTACCCCTGGGAGGGTACGAGCCAGATTGGACAAGGCAAAAAGCATATCGTCCGCTTATGCCACCACCCCATGCTGAGCACCTGCCATTTCTATCCCTGTAATCGAGGGAAGTTCTCTGAGTCTTATCAACAGTGGCTCAAGGAAGACCGCATACAGCAACGGCGAGAACGGACAGTCAGGCTAACTTTTATGGTCTGGTTCGCATGTTACACAATTCCGTTCGTTTCCGCTTGGAAAGGATTAGAAAAATGCAACTCTGTTCCCCATGCTTCCAATGCCTTCTTCAGGGCCCTCCTTGAGAAATAAGGGCCATTTTCAGCATGGAGCATTTTGGTCACGGTCATCGCTACTAGGCGCCCTAAGTGCCTGAATGACTGATTTGCAGTCTGCCTTCTTTTGAGGAATCATCCAGGTAAACCTAGTGCAAGAATCCACTATTACTAGAATGTACTTGAATTTATTCACTGCTGGTAGTGGGTCTATATGATCCATATATTGGATCTCCAAGGGCTAGGCTGCCTTTCTCAAAGGAACCTCCTTAGGTGTTTTTTTTTCTGTGATACACAGTTGTCTTTAAACATGTGTCACAGTTTGCTATATATATTTTCACCTGCTGTCGAAGACCTGGCCACCAGAAGCGATCAAGGAGCAGCTGTGCATTCACCCCAAAATGGGCATATGCAAGTCCAGCGTGTGTGGCTGCAATCAGCTTTTCCCTGTCTGCTCTATTAGGGATTAATCTTTGAATAGGATCTCCTTTTTTCATAGGAATGGTGACTATTGCTTTGTTATTTTCAATGTCATAAACATAATTACTGGGGAAACCTTTTGGCCTAGGTACAATACCTAAACAAGCCTCTTTTATTTCCTCATCCATTGCAGTCGCTGAGCGAGTTATGGCTGCTATTGTTTTTCTCACTGTGTGCTCTTTGGCATATTTATCTGCCAATGCATTGTCAGTGCTATGAATGTGCCCTTTGGTATGTACTCTTGTGTGCATCACCCATAGCAAAAGGTAAGTCTGTTTTAGATCCCAATCCTACTTCCAGCGCTGCCTGGAAGCAATAGTTTTATGCCTAATGTCTTTGAAGTCATTTTGCATTCACCAATGCAACTCAGTATTGTAAGCCCTGACAATGTAATCTGAATCTGAGACTACTAGTGTGGGCTTCCCTGAATCTGCTTGGCGCATTGCGCGTAGTAATCCATGCAATTCAGCAGTCTGGGCAGACATGTCTCCCAGATGCTTTGTTGCAATATCCGTGTGTATAAATGCTTCTTCATGTGGGAAGTGTCCTATGACTGCTGGAATTGCCGACCCATCGCATCGGAGTAAATTACCTGGAAAAAAATCAAACAATGGTATGTCAGGCTGTGAGGTGTCCGACTCTGTGTCCATTGTCCAACTCAATCCACTTGGTCTTTGCAATTCTGGCGCATGTTGAGATGCTGACCATTGAATCCATCTAGTGTGTAATGCCCTTGTATTTGGAACGCTAGCTTTTGTGGCAGATTCAAGTTGAGCTAAAGGTGTGTTTATGTTTATGGCCCTATTTGCTGACCGTGGCCTCTTTCTGAATAATCATCTGAACTGAAGCCAGAATTTTCTCCTCAGGTGTCCTTTTTAGCTCTGGTGTGGAATATACATGTGACTTATATGCAATTGGTTTAGTCGGCCCTAGATTGCACACTGTGTATGTAAATGCATTGTCTCCCACCACAGGGTTTATCTCTAAGTCTTTATCTGTATCCCTGTCCTGCAAAGGACCAGTGTGAGTCATTAATGAATACACCTGGTGCAGAATCTGAGTGTATCCTGGCAGTCAGTGAGCTGCCTTGAAATTTAGGTGTTATCAAAGCATAAAATGGTATCACTAGCTCAGCAAAATTAGAAACGTATGATCTGCCAAAATGTAACCGTCCTAGAAGAGCCTGTAACTGCCTAAGCGTGGTAGGTGGTCTTATATTGGCAAACCTCTCAAGAAAATCTGCTGACAGGCCTTTGCCCTCATCTGAAGGAGTGAATCCTAGAAAGGTAACCTCACGATGAGTTATTCTTGATTTTTCTGAAATTAATCAGGTACCCTTTTGCAGCCAATGTGTGAATGACTCTGTCTACTTGTTGCAAGTGTTCACTGAGATTCTCAGGGGTGATGTAAATATCATCTACATACTGCCAACAGTTAGGAATGTCTGCGAGTAAGCTCTGTATTCTACTTGAGAATGTGCTAGGTGAATTTTTATACCCCTGCATTATTCTAGTAAACTGGAAATGTCTTCCCTTAAACGTAAATGCAGTGTATTTCTGACTTTTTACACTGAAAGGTTGTGTGAAATGCCCATTGTCTAAGTCGAGGTTTGTTTTATATTTACACCGGTGTAAGTTGGCTAGAACTTTGTTGGTCCTGGACTGCCTCTGTCTTTATAATGTGCATTCAAAATTCGAAAATCGACAATAAAATGGTAGTTACCAGGTTCTAAAACTGGGAGCACTGGACTGTTATGTGGGCTAGCTTGCTTTATGATTACCCCCTGGTCCATTAGCTGGTCTACTATGGTTTGCATGTGTGCAACTGCCTGTGGTATAACTGGATACTGCCTTTGTGGCGGGGGTGGTTTCAGTACTGGAATTACATGTGCTGGACATTCTTTATCATGCCCTACATGGTTTTTAAACCGCTGCACCGCTGACAGCGCTGACCATCTTCTTGCATATTTTTGCATCAGCTCCCCATCCTACCACTTCCTCACCCCTTGGTGCTTGCCTTGCATACAATGGTGGCCAATCTTGAAATGCTAATAGCCCTTTATATTGAATGTGTAACTGTGGCCAAAATAGTGCTTCAATCTTTTTGGGGTGTTTGCCTTCTAGCTGAATGGTTACAAAATACAATTCATTATGTGCTAATGTCTGCCCATTGGGTTTAGTGATCTGCACATTTCTGTGTGCCCTTGTGTGTTCCAATAGTGCCTTGTGGCTGCATTCAAATATGGAAATGTCAGACCCAGAGTCTAATAGGATCTCAATCCAATCCGTGTGTCGCTTAGTCTTGGGGACGATGTGATGAGTGTGTGGACTCTGCATTCTGTGAACCTGTAGGGCTGCCGTGTGTTTTTTCTCAAACTTCAC
Organism: Ambystoma mexicanum; assembly: GCF_040938575.1. NCBI lineage: Eukaryota > Metazoa > Chordata > Amphibia > Caudata > Ambystomatidae > Ambystoma > Ambystoma mexicanum. Next base: position 553,614,756 of record NC_090930.1, on the reverse strand, counting down.
TTCCTTCCCCTCAGCCTTAGAACGGTCTGGCGTCCGTGTCTGTTGGGAAGGAGACAGGCTCTCATCAGTGCCGTACTTCTGTGGACTTTTCATGTTTCCTATCTCTAAAATCCTAATCGGTAGGTCTGAAATGGGACTGGCCCCCAGGCTTACCCCATGATCGGCTACCCCTGTGGCTGCCTTGCCACTGCGGGCTCTGCCTATCTCCTGCAGCTTTCTCATTTTCATGCCCATACTCAGGATATTTTTCTTCCTCTATGGGCGATAATTGCCGCCTCTGTGGTTTGTTGCCTTTTTTAGCATGGAACGATCCTCGTCCTTGCGAGGGCCTTCCTTTGTGGTGTGTTTCTTTATCTGGCTTATGGTCGTCGTTACCCTTTTTCTGTGCCTCTGCAGGTCTTCTATCCAAATGATTCCTGCCCAACGATTGATGGGTGGATGTCACAATGTTTCCAAATTGCTCCCTTTTTTCTTGGTCATTTAATTGGGACAATTTTCTATGGACTTCTAACGTTTCATGCTCTCCTTAATAAGGGTAGAATTATGCTCTCAACCATTTGATAATTGTTAGATGCAATAGACTGGCCTACCTAAATTCATGCTGCGGGCGCGCCTAGTGTTCCCATGATGTCAGCTAGTATCAGTGCTAGTGATATGATGGACAGCGTGCCTATCAGCTGTAAATAAAGCCAGCTATAGATTGAGATCCATCTGTCACAGCTCGCTAGAGGCGGTGTGCAGCCAGAAGGAAAAAACATGGCTAGGGCCCTATGTCTGCTGAGGGGAGAATTGTGGATAGGCAGCTTGCAATTGTCCTAATTTCTCTGAATACCACTTGGGAATGTCCTCATTCTTGGATGGACAAGATCCCAATATTATTCTCAATGTCTCTAATTGTACCCCACCTGCATCCAGCTGTCTTTGAGGTTGCTGCGCAGTTGCTCTACCCTGCTGAGCTGCATAGTACAGCACAATGTAGCGCACTGTATCAAAGTGGGTGGCTAACAATTGGTAGTCAGCCTGCGAATACGGACATCCCCGGGTTGGATGAAACCGGGCCAAGAATTCTATTGACAGATTGGGTGTGGCTAACGGGCCATGCCTTGCACCTGTTTGTGGGTAAATTAGTTAACATGATTTGTATGTGTTAAAGCCAATTCAGGATACCGGTATGGGTGATACTGAATGGTGTCTAAGTCTCCCCTCACTAGGGGACTTGCAAATACATTATTTGTCCTGTTAACTGGGGTCCTTTAGGTAAGTTAAGAGCGATTCTGCTGGAAATCCACTGAGTTGCGCCACTGCTACTGTGAACTTCGTATTCACTGTATGGCAGTGCGTTGCTCTGAGACAATCATATAGAGCCATTCTTCAATGGATGGGAATATTGATTTCATTGTGAGCCATCTCCTGTACTCACTCTAACCTCTTAGTTTAAAAAAGCTTTTTAGAAAAAAATGTTTTGCCCTATCCTTCTCCTGTGACTGGGACATGAGGTTATTTAAATATTAGTAATGCTCTGGTCATCTCTCATCTGCAGGGGTGCCACCTGACAGAATTGCCCCTATAGGGCGTGATTTTCTGCCTCCACCCAAAATAGAGCTTTGTGAAGTGGGAAGGTAGTCAAACGTCATATTCTATGGCACGGGATGCCCCAGGGAATTTAGTCTAGCGCTAGGACCGTTTCATTGAATGTTTGCACCCCTTGACACACTTGACATAATACAGCCAGGAAAAATGTTCGTGTAGTTCGTTTGGACTCAGAGAGACCTCATTATGAAGCATTACTCAGAAATATGGAGCTGACACTAAAAGGTAGCAAGTCAATATATTTAATATTACTTCTGTTCTCTACCAGCTCCAATTCTCATTACACCTGCTATGGAAGCCGCAATTATAATACGACATATTACCAAACATGTGAAGAGCGTTATTGTATAAGCTTAAAGTTAGTAAAGTAAAGCATAGTTAGTGTAGGTGATACCCAGATGGTCCATTTTGTCGAAGAGGGGCTTAGTGAATACATTATATAGCGTGGGTGACACGCAGGATCCCTGTGGTACACCACAAGTTATAGGGATTGGGTCAGCTGAGGCTGAAGGAGAGAAGACTCTCATGGTCCGGTTGCTCAGGAAGGACTTGATCCAAGTTATGGCCTCCTCCGAGAAATGGGCAGCAGAGTCTTAAGTGGCTGCATAGAACTGAATGGTCGACCAAGTCGAAGGCAGCCGAAAGGTCAAGCAGGAGGAGTAGAGCAGCTTGGCCTTGATCTCTGCACTCATCTATTTGGGCCTTAAGATCAATTGGGGCCGCCTCCGTGCCATGTTTGGGGCGGAATCCTGATTGTCGGGATCCAAGTAGACGGTTAGATTCGAGGTAATTCTGTATTTGAGTATATGCCACTTTGTACAAGATTTTAAGCAGAAATGGCACAGTTGTGATATGCCTGAAGTTTGTGGAAATGGCCGGGTCAAGGGTTTGCTTCTTTAATAGTGGCAATACCCAAGATTCCTTCAGATTGTTAGGTGACAGAGCCTGTGGTAAATGCAGAATTAATAAGTTTAGTTATAAACGGGGAGAGTTCTCTCGCAGCATCTTTGATGAGTTGTGCCGGGCATTGGTCACCTTTGCAGTTGGACGGTTTAAGTCCCAGTATAACCTTTTCATGTGGTACAATAGGTGATTCTAATTCCTTGAGAATACTAAACAGTTCTTTGACACTGGATTTGGATTGAGAGATTCTGTTGTTGTAAGTTTCCTGTTTGGCTAATAGAATGTCTTTCTTGTATTGGGTTGATGCCTTGGTTAGGGTGAGTTTATTTTCAGCTGTGGGGGAGAGTCTTTTAATTATCCTGAGGTTTTTTAGATGTGGAGTATACCACGAATTAAGATGTTTTTTTAGGTTTACTGTTTCTTAGTTTGAGCGGAGCGATCTGGTCAAGGGCTGAGTTCATGGCTTTGTTATATTGTTCTACTAGTGAGCTAGGGTCCATGTTGTCTGCGGCCAGATTAAGTTTAGGAATTAGAAGGGGCAGCAATTTTTCGGTTGCCATGAGTTTTTTTTGTTCTTGTGGGCACAGAAGGTGAGAGTGTTGAGGAAGCTACCATGTCCTGTTAATCACTTTCTGCTAAAGCCAAGCAACAGGCTATGTGTTTGTTCTTCACTGGCCACACCTGCGTTTGTATTAAACGGAACCCATAATTTCTACAGCATGTGTCCATGCTTGTCTTTTGAAAGCAGCTCTTGCCTTGTGTGCAACAGTGTATAACTGGGGAGTGTGGTAGCCGCCGGTTTAGAATTTGAACATATCTTGAGTGTACTATGTTATAATATTCTGATATAGCTAAATTGGTATTTGTAACAATCACCAAGAATCCAACAAGCATGTATTCGGAATAATGCTCACATGCGGTGAGATTGTGAGGCTAGAATAAATCACGAATCTGCTCCTAGTCTCATAAGGCTCAAAAAAAGGTTCATGTGTTTATTTACATGTTGTAAAGATAAAATAAAGTGATATTAGAACAATTAAGGTAGTACATATCATTTTAAGTATGCAATCAAAAGGCAAAGACAGTATACATATACATAAGACATTGGTCTTGGCGTTGTGTGGCATACATTATTTACATAGGAAGGACATTACTCTTGCCAGAAAATCATTACAGTGTGATTCTTGCGGTACATTGTTGAACTTCAATTAAAGCAATATTTCAAAAGTAAATGAGGAAAAGAAAGAGAGAACAAGGCAACAGATCAACAATGTGCAGGTTAGATAGTGAACAGTTACTGTCTATTAATAGTTCTAGAGCACATGAAAGTTCTGAATACAGGGAATACTCCAAGTCCACTATCCAAAATGAACATCAACTGGATTGATTACTGTAAGGTAAAATCCTTATTGTTATAAAAGGTGGATGGGGGGGTGGGAAGTGGTGTTGCACACTAGTTTGGTAATGGCCAATCCTTGGTCTACGTCGGGAAGGAGCTTCCCAGATATTTGACTGTCAGCAGGTTGATGGTAGGGCCTGCTACAGGGACGTTTCGGCTTTCAGGTGTAGAGCCTTCTTCTGGGCCAGCTGAATTGTAACACCCTGCATAATGTGAACAAAAAGCAGAACAAAGTCTACTTAGTTTGGGTCTTGCTTCTAGAGTAGTACAGCAAGATATGTTGGGTCAAGACTGTTAAAAATACAAAGACAAAACCACCGGTTGTGTGTCTTGAAAGAGAGTTCCTCTGACCTTGTGCTTGTGGATCCGGGGTGTGGTTGGAGAAGTGGAAGACGTGCTAAAATTGCATCGGTTTGGGCACCCCAATTGGAATGTTGTAGATGGAATCCAAGGGGAGTCTTGGTACAGGTGAGCTGTAATGTCAGCTCATTCGTTGTTCCCGTAGGTAACAGTGCGAGGAGCAGCAGTATGTTAAACTGTTGTGAGGCTTGACGAGTAGAACTACTGATCTAGCTGCTGGCAAGCGTGTTCTGGTAGATTGAGCCGTTATGATCTGAATGTTCTGCACGGCTTGTGCCAGTAATAGGGAGTAAAGGCCTCACCTTGGCGTGTGGGTCTCCCTGCAGCTGCAAGGACACCAGCAGAAACGCACATTATGTGTGTATTCAACGCACATTAGTTGTCTCTCGCTGTTGCCATTACTGAAGTCGTCTGATCTGTGACTTCACTGTCTTAGCTCGTTTGTTCATTGTAATTCATGACGCCTCCAAACAGTTGGACACCTGTCCATCCAAAACCATCAAGGACAACATTGACTCTCTCGCCCTACCTCTCCTTCACCACTGGAGTTTTCCCCACTACTCTTAAGCACTCCCTTGTGCAGCCTCTCCTCAAAAAACCTTCTGCTGACCATTGCATTCTGGCAAACTATCGCCCGATCTCGATCACTCCTTTCCTGGGCAAACTCCTGGAGAAGTTGGCTATTTCTCAGCTTACCCTCCACACTGAATCTGTTGGTTGCTTCCATGACCACCAGTCTGGCTTTAGAGTATCTAGAGGCACGGAAACTGCTCTTCCAAACACTTGTGAAGATCTGCTCATTCTACTCAACCTCTCCTCTGCCTTCGATACAGTGAACCACAACACCCTGATTGCACATTTCAGTGACACCCTGGGCATCACTGAACAGGCCCTTGCGTGGCTAACCTCCTTTCTCTCTGACCACCCATCCTAGCTGGAATTGGGGTTCTTTGTCTGCCCTATTACTCTCTCTACATGCAGTGTCCCCCCAGGGATCTAACCTATCCCCGTGGTTTTTCAATGGTCACATGGCCCCCCTGGCCCGTATGATGACCACCTTCACCGTTAACTTTCAGTGTTACGCGGATGGAACAGAGCTCTCCTTCAGGCTACCCTTGGCCTCTTCCTCACTCATACCAAATTGTCTGTCCGCAATTCAGTCGTGGTGCGCTACAAAAGACCTCTGCCTCAACGCCAATAAGATTGAGATTGTCCTCATCGGGACCCCTGCTCCCACCATCCCTCTTTCCCTCTGGACGGCCTCCCTTGGCCCTGGGCCTCCCCCTACCAACGAGGCAAAGAATCGGGGGGTCATCTTCAAATCCACTCTCTCCTTCTCGTCTCACTTCGCAGACATCTCTAAAAAGTACCACTACCAACTGCATCTTTTCAGAGGTAGTCTACCTTTCCCACTTTACCCCAGAGGCTCACCGTCTCCAGAGCCATGGTCCTCTCTAGGCTGGACTACTGCAGCAACCTCTTTCTCAACCTGCCGTCTTATACCCTCCGTCCTCTTCAACTAATCCAGAACAGAAACGCAAAACTTATCCTTGGCCTCAAGCCCAGGGACCGCATTTCTCCGTTGCTGAAATCCCTTCACTGGATCCCCATGGCTGCAAGGATTACGTTCAAGACCCTTTACAGTGTCCACAAGGCTTTCTGGGGCCCACTCTATCTGCAGTGCTCTCTTCCTAAATACTATCCTTCCGGAGCCCTCTGCTAGTTTTCCTCCAACTCTCTGCGGGTGAGCCGCTTCTCCAAGCAGAGACTTGGAGGGAGGGAGATCTTTATCCACTGCAGGTGCCTCCCTCTGGAAGATCTTCCCTGCCCCGCTCCCTCTTGAGCCGGATCGCCTTAAGTTCTGTAAACTCCTCAAGACTTTCCTCTTCGCCTCCCTTCCTCTCTTCCTCTCCCCTGCTAACCACCTCTTTTGCTCTCTCGTTCTCTCTCTCCTCTACTTCTGCTCAGTTTCACTGACTGGCTGCCTGGTTTACCTTTAGAGACTCGCAGGTCCCAAGCTTCCTCACCAGTCTCCTGCACTTGCCCCTGGGCCTTGCTGCAGCACTACTGCACTTCGGTTCTGACGCATGAGTGGTATCTCTTTGCACTGAACTCATGTTCTGACGGGACTGGGCACACTTGGTCCCTGTTGCCCCCCCCCCACGCACTTCCTGTTCAGTTTGCCTGCATGATCTGAATGTTCCTTGCCTAGTAAGATTGTTTGTCTTGTCTGAACACCCGTGAAGAACTGCTCGCATCCCTGGATTCCAACTCCCCAGCTGTCCTCATCCTTCTTGATCTCTCCTCTGCATTTGACATAGTCAACCACTCCAACATCATACAAAGGCTCCACGACACCTGTGGTATCTTGGAGCAGGCACTGGACTGACTGACCACCTTCCTTACTGACCGTTCCTCTCAAGTCATCTTGGGGACCATCTTCTCTCCTACTTCCTTCTCCACGTGTGGTGTCCCCCAGGGCTCTATCCTCTCACCTTGGCTCTTTAACATCTACCTCGCTCAGTTGGCACTCCTAATCTCCTCTTTGTTATGCTGACGTTGCACAACTCTTCTTCAAACTTCCTGCTGACCCTCTTGCACCTTCCATCATCCCGGACTGCCTTTCTGCCATACAAGCCGGGTGCACTTCCAATGATCTCTACCTCAATGATAGCCAAATGGAGATCAGTTATAGCAAAACGGAGATCCTTCCCATTGGGACCCCTGCCGCCGACCTCTTCCCTTAATGCTGGCCTTCCTCCATGGGCTTTTCACCTGCTCCCTCTTCTGGAGCCATAAACCTTGGAGTCATCTTCGACTCTTCTCTCTCCTTCCTCCCTCACACTCAGGACATTGCCAAGAAGGCCCACGTTCAGCTCTTTTTAAGCATTTTATTTTATTTATTAGCATTTGGTTTAAAACAATAAAAACCTTTTTAGCCTTTATACAATCCCATTTTCCTTACCATCCCAATTTCTCCTTAACTTCAATTGTATTGTTTTATTCTCATCCTTCCCCACATTAAAACCTTTAACATAAAGAAATCCAATGCCAATTACAAATCAATTAACCCACATATTTCTTCTTATTAATGTTAAAAATGTCAGCAAAGATAATATCCATGAAAGCCTTTCCCCGTCCAGCATGAGGGCCCACCATATTGATCGTTCTTCAATATGTTTCACCAGAATTGTTCTTAGATTTGTTAAGGCCGTATAATAAAGAACCAGATGTTTTAAAGATTCTACTGACCCGTCTACTTTACATAGTCTACATTCGACAGCCCTCTCTTTTCCCTTCCTTCGCTTAGCCAGTACTTCCTTTGTCTTGTACAGGTTGAATCCCACTTTCCTCTCTTCCTTCTCAAACAAATGTTACCTTTTCTCACCTTCCCTGAAAAGCTCAATTTTACCAGAGCCCTGGTTCTCTCTAGGCTTGACTATTGCAATAGCCTCCTTCTGAATCTTCCTTCTTCCACTCTGCGACCTCTCCAGCTAATCGAGAATAGGTGAGCAATACTTATCCTTGGCCTCAAGCCCAGGGATGGCATCTCTCCTGCCTTCCAAATTCTTCAATGGCTCCTGGTTGCTTCACAGATTAAATTCAATCCCTCTGTATCATCCACAAGGCTGTCTGGGGCCACACTATCTGCAACTCTCTCTTACTAAATATTCCCCCGCTAGACCCCTGTGCTCCTCTGGCACCAGCTCTTTGTGTGTAAAGCGTTTCGCTAAACAAAGGGCAGTAGGCTGTTCGCTTTCCTCAGCTGGCTCCCTTCTCTGGAACAGCCTGCCCCTACCTCTTCCTCTTGAGCAGGACTTGCTTAAATTCAGTAAGCTCCTCAAGACTTTCCTCTTTACCCCCCCCCCCCCCCTCTCCTCTGCTAAATCTCAGTTGCTTGTTGGTGCTCAGGGCCCTTATGCATCCTCGGGGCCCTGACCTTCCACACCAAACCGCCCCCAGGTATCTGTCTATCTTCTTCACTTGCCTCGGCTCATCCGCCTCTCTGGAGTCTAGCACTTACCCTTCATTGCACTTCACCTGTCTTCATTGCACTTCACCTGTTGCTCACCCATGAGCACCACTGCACCTATCCCATTCCCTCTCCCTTCTGCACTTGCACGTTCTGAACACTCACAAGGAATAGTTGGTGCATCTCCCCCCCACCCACTGTATTTAATATTTCTTTATGTATTTAATTGTATTACTTGTTTAATTGTTTCATAGCCCCTTGCCCCCTCCCTGTTGCCCTGTGGGCACTTCGAAACAGTATTTACTTCCTGTAAAAGCGCCTAACAAGCAAGCAAAGAAATAAATAATTAAAGGAACTCAAATAGTTAATACGAATATGAACATTGTTAAAGTATCGGTGACCCAGTACTTGAAAAGCAGTATTTCCTGGATGCAAGAGAGCGTGAATGGAGAATGGAATAGTCCTGGCAGGATTGTGAACCTGGCAAACGGTGAGTCTGGTACTTACACCTGTGAGAGGATATAGAAAAGCCCTGGCAGGAATGTAAAACCAGGCAGTGTGCGAGTCTGGGACCCGCACCCAAGGCGATAACCTGGCAGGAGAATAAACCAGGGGTATGAAGATAAGTGAGACATGGTGATAACCAATACAAAAAGCAAATAACCATACCCCTTTTAAGGATAAATAATAAAGTTGAGAATACCCTGGCAGAAGAGTACACCAGGGGTGGAAAAAGGATTAAGAAAGCGCAGGGGTCAAAACCCTGCCTTGAAATTGGGAACAGAGACAATCAATGGAAAAGGGAAGAACCATCCCCTTTTAAGGATAACAGATCCATAGAGTGAGAGATTAAAACGTTCAAAAGAACTGTATGCTTAAAGGAGACTCGAGGGAGGAGTCGTCCACCCTGAAGCCGACTCGACCCTGTCGAGAACCAAGAACATCTACAGCACACGTACATTGTGGTTCTGTCCTCCTTGTCCTTCCCAGAAGACACCTAGAGACATTTTAAGACCCATTGTGCCCTTTGTGCTAAAGCCAAGAAACCTTAACAAACTGTGGTGTTATTAACCATACCGACTGCTCTCCTGTTTGTATCCTGAATGCATCCCTTTTCCTTCATTGAAACGGTCTGTCCTCTGCATTCCTTTGCAGTGTGGGTTGTATTTTGTAGTGGTATTAGACTGTTGCGATTAATAAAGCAGACCGTGTTAATACAAACTTGATTGGACACTCCTTTTATCATTGGGCAATGTTAAGTATTTCAATCCGGCGATACACCCTGGTCTCAGCCTAGTATGCAGAGCGCAGCTGAAATGCTTATTATGTCTATAGATTCAATATTCTGAGTGATATACAACTCATATCACACCCCTTCCCAAAATACCACAGGTCACAATGGAACAGGAATCAGGTTGGTTGGTAAAGGTAATATTTATTCATTTAAAATTCAAATTAAACATATATTTTGTAATAGAGAGCAGCAATCACCCAATCAGCAATGTGGTGAAAATACAGATAAGAAGGTAGGTAAGGCAGTTAAATTTACTTTTAGCAACACACAATATAAAATATTAGAGAAAAGAACACTGGCTTGATGGGAAAGATAGCATTTAAGTTAGGATATACCCCTGCAAAATTCCTCAACCCACAAATAAGCAATTCTGAAAAGATATAAGGACGCAGCAGGTATTCCGGAATAAAGAACAGTAAACAGAATTTGAGTACAACCTTCCCTCCCCAAACCAGAGAGAAAACGGGTTTGAAATCTTAAACTTTTAAAATGACATTCGAAAATGGCTTAGCAAAACAATGAAAAGTGTGCAAAAATCCTTAAATTAGTATACATTTCTATGGGAGTAACATGGGACAGATGCCAACAATCCTGAGCTATAGTTTGAGTAAAAATAAACAATTAGAATCCAAATGGAAGTTTGAATGCGGTTTGTAGGTTGGGATGTAGCTACAGGTCGTAAGTATAATCCAGAGTTGAAATGAAGTCTCTAGCTATTAAATTGAGTGAGTTGTGCAATGTTGAATGAGAGGCGTTTTTGAAAAATAAAGGCGCGAAAAAGACAATGACAGTTATGCTCTATACTAGGGCATTCAGGCTAGATTACCAGTTTCAGACACAGTAAGCTCTAGGGTTGATCCACGGAACCAACACCAGCACCTCTGTGCCCGCCCTGGCGGACCCATTCCGATTACCCGAAGGAGGATTGAGGGCTCAGGATTTCGCAAGACAAATTATTTAAAGAAGTTAGCACTAGTGCAAGAATCAAAGGCAAGGTTTCAAGAATGGTTGTGACAATATTACAAGTTCTTAAGGTAAGGATAGGATGACTTAGAGATGGGATGGAACAAAACAATGCAAGGTATGCTATGATTTTCTGTGCTATCTATTAATACTTGCAGTCCACTTTAATTTAGGATTTTTGACCGTCAAGGGTTCAGGTCATCACACGGATCGGGTCTAACCAAGGACAGCTGGGCTACTCGGGCGGAACAGGATCAGGTGGGCGGTTCTGGGCACCGGACTAGATACTGCACTGGACTGCACGGGCTACTGGAGACTGGAGATCAGGGGGATGGCAAGTTTGCAGCAGGCATGCATCAAGTAGTAGCAATCCAGCTGGATCAGAATGCTTCCCTTAGGTTTTTGGGATTTTTAGAGTTTGAGGCCTAGCTGAAAAAGGAGTTCTGCAATGCCGAGGCCTTAGCTTTGTAAGGAAAATCAGGAATCGGGAACAAAGATGGAGAAATCCGGAACAGGGCGCCACGCTGAAAATCAGGAAGAAGTCAGGAATCGGTGTGTCTGCGTGCTGTGAGGTTTCCTTATTTATCATGCCAAATGACAATACTATAGTATATGGCAGGGGCAGGCCTACTGTCCACACCCCTAATGCTAGGATTGGGCAGGAGCACAGTTTCCACCTTGCTCTCCGCTGATTGGATGACAGAAAAGGATGTCATGTTTATGGGATGATTTTTACAATGCTAGGAACCTCCCATGGGTCCTAGAACCAACATCTAATTTTCCCACAAATACATATGTTTGCATTTAGAACCTCTGAGAAAATCAGATACACAGGTTATTTATTTTGTGGGTCACATTTCAATCTAACTCCCAAGTCTGTGGACTTGGTTTAATCTTTCTGCTACATTTTGTCAATTTTAACCATGAAAGATTTGGCTTAACATTTCCCTATTTTTTCTTTTTCCCAAGTGTAAGCACATGCCAATCCCTTTGAAGTAGAATGAGGGGCCTCTCCCTTGAGAGTGAAGCTTCCTGCCCCTCCCACTGGAATGGTGAGTGTCTTAGCCTGCTATTATCTTAGCCTGGGGCAAAGGCAAATGTCTGATGCCGACTGGGAAACCCCATTGTCCTGGGTATTCAAGGCCTCCAGCTAGCACTTAACCTTTTTCCTGCTCCAGCAGTTAATGAGGTTTCACCCTTTCTCAGGGCTTGCACTGGCAGAGCAGATTTTTTTTATATTGTTTACTAACTCAGACTGGGTTTAGCTTTGAGTTTCACCTTTTAAATCTTTACTTTCAACCTATGGAATTTTTATAGGTGGATTTTTAACAGTAGCAAATCCTTTTACATTCTTAAATAATCAAGCCTTTACACAATAATATACTTTTAAAAATAGGTGATTTTGCTCTTCATTCAGAAAAAATGTATTCAATTTATTCTTTTAAATTTGGTTTTCATCTGCAGCAAATACACATTTTAGGCAGCTCTAGTCCTTCCCTTGAGTGCTGGAATTGTTTGCAGCATGGATAAATGTATCAAGCATTTGTTTAGAGTCTTTCTCTGGACACTTGATTCTTTAGATACTGTTGCAAGAGATAGCTGTGTTTCCTGTGGAAAATTGAAAAACAAAGTCCCTGGGTTGCTTTTTCAAAGATACTTTTGGTATGAGCTGTCATTCAAATGAGGCCCGGTTCCTATGAGACTCAAGACTGATCCTGGGCATTGCAGGGCCCCTTTGGACACAGTGGTTCATAAGAAATGATGGATTTAGCGCCAAAACAGCACCTTTTAAGGTTGGAAAGATGACATTTTAAAGCAGCATTTTGGGTTTTCAGCACACTGATGCTGCCTCTTTCACTTCCCTCCCTTTTAAAAGGTTGCAGAGCACACTAGCATACTCCTGCAGTGAGTACTCTATTCTGCCCCACCTGCAAGGTGTGTTGGCAGGGCGGTGCAGCCATTTTCTGGTTATTGCAAAGCGCAGTTTAGGAATCTTGGCACGCACAGGAGTCAGCGCATCCATTTTGTGCTGTTTCTGCCATCAAAGCAGCAAAGTGGTGTAACATAGCTCAGCTGAGTGGGTCAAAATATCCCACAGAAATAATTGTATTTTCGCTGTGTTGCAACTAACCAATGATCCCCAACCTTTCTGGGAAAAGCCTGCTGTTCGGTCCACGTTAATAAAATTGGACAAGGAGGTTTATAATTTGTTTGTATGTTCAGATCCATTCTGGTTTATTAGTGGTGTGGGGCTGATTGATGGTTTCGAAACCGATATTAACCCGTAGACCACTGGTACTCCGGAATTTGATTCATCACACTACTTGACCATGTCATACCCCCCCAAACCCCCCACCCCTCAAACCCCCCAGAATCGAGGCCAAATGAGACTTTGGTACTGTGTCAGGATCTCAGGGAATTGAAGCCAAGTAACTTGGACCTAGGTCTTTTATCAACACGTATATCATCCTGATTTAGAATTGATGCTAAATCTGTTTTGCTGCATTTTCAACCTTGCCAATGACCGAAACAGAGACTGGCTATGATACTAGTGGACATTGCTTGTACTTCTCAGTTCTTATCTGGTTTTTGTAGTCTCCATTTAATTTCACATTTGCTCCTACCCTGCTGTATACACCACAATAAAACTAATTTTGTTGCATCAAAACTGCCTCTCAATTCCTCTGTTGATCCTCCATGTTCCATGTCAGTCAATATAAAATGTACTGGCATATAATAGGCGAATGAGACACACTTTACAAAACAGTAACTTACCTGTGGGACCTTGTTCTTCCTCCATGAAAATTAAACATTTTTGACTTTTGTGGGGATGAGGGACAGGACCCTTCTCTGGTACAGATCAATGCCATACAGATTGATGCAGTCAAGAGGTTGGGTCTTGGCAAATTGTGTTCAGACTGAACCTGCCGTCCTTTTGATGCCAGTACTGTCCCATTTTGTAACACTATAAGGACCATTGTCACATCGGCAGTGGTTCCAGCATATCACATTCCTTACCTTATCTGCTTGGCTGGCCTGGCATGGTATGGTTGATTCACCAAGCCATCTATGAACACCATGCAAGGGAGACATTCCTCTCTACTTGGTCTGCAATCCATGTGTAAAGTGTGCTTTATGGACTTAATACTGTAGCTGTGCGCGAAACTCTGGGAAGTACCTATGTTGGGACGGGGGAATAATATCATACACTGGTTATGCCTTGAACACAGTAAACACAGTAAACCACAACATCCTGATATCTCGTCCCTGTGACACCCTGGGGATCACAAAGCAGGATCACAAAGCAGGCCCTGGAATGGCTTGCCTACTTTCTTTCTGACCATCCCACCGAGGTGTAACTGGGGTCTATTCTCTCCGCTACCGCTTTCTCTACTTGTGGTGTCCCTCAGGGATCTAACCTATTCCCCTGGATCTTCAATGTCTACATGGCCCCTCTGGCCCGAATGATCTCTGCCTTCACCTCCGCCTTCCAGTTTTATCTGGATGACGCACAGATCTCTTTCAGGCTACCCTTGGCCTCCTCCTCCTCCTCGCTCATCCCTGACTGTCTGGCCGCAATTCAGTCCTGGTGTGCTGCAAACGATCTCTGCCTCAATGCCAGCAAGATAGGGATCGTCCTCATTGGGACCCCTGCTCCCGCTTTCCCATTTTCACTATGGCCGGCCTCCCTTGGCCCTGCACTCTCACCCACTAGTATCTAGGGGTCATCTTCGACTCCACTCTCTCCTTCTCCTCTCACATCTCGGATATCTCTAGAAAGTCCCTCTACCAGCTGCACCTCCTCAGAGGTATTTGACCTTTTCCCACCTTACCCTAGAAGCTTACCATCTCCAGAGCCATGGTTCTTTCTAAACTGGACTGCTGCAACAGTCTCTTTCTAAATCTTCCTACGTCCACTCTCTGACCTCTACAACTCATCCAGAGCAGAACCGCAAGACTTATCCTTGGCCCCAAGCCCAGAGACTGCATCTCTCCGGCACTGAAATCCCTCCCCTAGCTTCCTGTGGCTTTAAGGATCAAGTTCAAGACCCTCTGCATAATCCATATCGCTTTCTGGGGCCGGTGCCCACACTATCTATGACTCTCTTTCCCTAAATACTCTGCCTCTGGAGCTCTCCACTCGTCCTCCTCAGACTCTTTGGGTGAGCCGATTCTCAAAACAGAGATTTGGGGGTAGATCTTTCCTCTGCAGGCACTTCCCTCTGGAACAGCCTCCCTGCCTCTCTCCGTCTTGAAGCAATGCTTAAAAATTTGGGTTCTCCCTTTTTTTTGTATCGGTGGGGGGGGTTGACACTGTCGAGTGGGAGACTTATATATCAAAAAATAACATGGACAGGTCGACTACCTCTTCCATTGGTCCCTGAGGATCTACAGATCAGAAAAAAGCTAATTTAGTTCAAAGATTGTTGCAACCACCACTCTAATGTTTCAATTAGGCATTTTCATTTATTTTGATACATGTTTAGCAAAAACTAAAAAGGCCTCCAAGTAAGTCCTATCCATATTTATCTAAAAAAACTTTATAAACCCGTGCAGAACGCTTACATTCTTAAATGTGACAATGCACCATACCATCGAGCTAATTACAAAAATGAAAAAATCAAAGAAAGATATAAAATACGAGGGAAAACAGTTTCAACTGCTGTTGGTATATATTGTTAATTCACAAATTCAAGAAAAGATCTCGCATCAATAGCCATGATTATTCCTGCATAATTAAATGCGACAATTATCCGGGGAGATAGCTGTATTTGCTTTGATATTTATATACAGCCTCTCTGCACTACTATACAAAGTTATTTTAATGGTGTACATAAAGTTGTAAATTCAAAAGGACACCCTTGTAATACTTAGTATAGATTGAGAAAGAGAAAAAAGGTTTGTAACAGTTTCCTCAATTTTAGTCGACATATGTTTCGGCCGTATCAACTCATACAGTTCACTCTCACAGTGCTGTTGGTCTTATTAGTTGGGGCCGTCTTCAGGACAAAGAAAATGATTTGGACGTGTAGTGTATACTTCCCAAGTTCAAAGTTCCTTACAACACACTCTAAAGGAAATAATTAAAAAGACCTATTTTAAAAAAACACATACAAAGTGTTTGTTGATGGTTCTATACTTAAAATGGTGGAAACGGCATATCTTGTTCTGCCACCACATTAACTGACCTGTATCTCACTCAGATTGCTTCGAGACCTTTAGAAAAATTCTTGGCATCGTCTGACTGCTCTTGGGTATTCGATTGAGATGATGTAGTCTTTCACCATACCTATGGGTATACATGCCCCTATTAGTATTAATCTCATTTGATTTAAATGTGTTAATTGTTTTTGTTATAAGATGCAACCATTATTATGTATCAAATGGGTACCTTATAATTGTGCTCAGAACAGCTTATTAATATGCTGTTGCCGTGACGTAGTTTACGTGAAAGATCTTAGTATTGAATATCTATAGCGGTCTTCACCGCTGTTCAAAGCTGTGCTGTGTTCAGTTACAACCGCCGTCTGAAAAAAGACAGAACGGAACAGAAGTCAATTCCTTTACTGATCCCTTGTGATTACATTGGTATATTTCACAACATTGCATGTGGTAATCACTATATTCTTATTCAGTCGTCCGTGAATAAACTATTGGTAATTATGCAGTATTTAGCTTTATAGTTGTTACTAAATGGTTGCTAAGGCTGCAAAGTAAGTTATAACCTCTTGTAAAACATAGATAGTTAAATACTATCATAGTTCGTGGCAGTACCTTGAGCACCTACTGATCTGACTAAGGATAGGATGACTTAGAGATGGGATGGAACAAAACAATGCAAGGTATGCTATGATTTTCTGTGCTATCTATTAATACTTGCAGTCCACTTTAATTTAGGATTTTTGACCGTCAAGGGTTCAGGTCATCACACGGATCGGGTCTAACCAAGGACAGCTGGGCTACTCGGGCGGAACAGGATCAGGTGGGCGGTTCTGGGCACCGGACTAGATACTGCACTGGACTGCACGGGCTACTGGAGACTGGAGATCAGGGGGATGGCAAGTTTGCAGCAGGCATGCATCAAGTAGTAGCAATCCAGCTGGATCAGAATGCTTCCCTTAGGTTTTTGGGATTTTTAGAGTTTGAGGCCTAGCTGAAAAAGGAGTTCTGCAATGCCGAGGCCTTAGCTTTGTAAGGAAAATCAGGAATCGGGAACAAAGATGGAGAAATCCGGAACAGGGCGCCACGCTGAAAATCAGGAAGAAGTCAGGAATCGGTGTGTCTGCGTGCTGTGAGGTTTCCTTATTTATCATGCCAAATGACAATACTATAGTATATGGCAGGGGCAGGCCTACTGTCCACACCCCTAATGCTAGGATTGGGCAGGAGCACAGTTTCCACCTTGCTCTCCGCTGATTGGATGACAGAAAAGGATGTCATGTTTATGGGATGATTTTTACAATGCTAGGAACCTCCCATGGGTCCTAGAACCAACATCTAATTTTCCCACAAATACATATGTTTGCATTTAGAACCTCTGAGAAAATCAGATACACAGGTTATTTATTTTGTGGGTCACATTTCAATCTAACTCCCAAGTCTGTGGACTTGGTTTAATCTTTCTGCTACATTTTGTCAATTTTAACCATGAAAGATTTGGCTTAACATTTCCCTATTTTTTCTTTTTCCCAAGTGTAAGCACATGCCAATCCCTTTGAAGTAGAATGAGGGGCCTCTCCCTTGAGAGTGAAGCTTCCTGCCCCTCCCACTGGAATGGTGAGTGTCTTAGCCTGCTATTATCTTAGCCTGGGGCAAAGGCAAATGTCTGATGCCGACTGGGAAACCCCATTGTCCTGGGTATTCAAGGCCTCCAGCTAGCACTTAACCTTTTTCCTGCTCCAGCAGTTAATGAGGTTTCACCCTTTCTCAGGGCTTGCACTGGCAGAGCAGATTTTTTTTATATTGTTTACTAACTCAGACTGGGTTTAGCTTTGAGTTTCACCTTTTAAATCTTTACTTTCAACCTATGGAATTTTTATAGGTGGATTTTTAACAGTAGCAAATCCTTTTACATTCTTAAATAATCAAGCCTTTACACAATAATATACTTTTAAAAATAGGTGATTTTGCTCTTCATTCAGAAAAAATGTATTCAATTTATTCTTTTAAATTTGGTTTTCATCTGCAGCAAATACACATTTTAGGCAGCTCTAGTCCTTCCCTTGAGTGCTGGAATTGTTTGCAGCATGGATAAATGTATCAAGCATTTGTTTAGAGTCTTTCTCTGGACACTTGATTCTTTAGATACTGTTGCAAGAGATAGCTGTGTTTCCTGTGGAAAATTGAAAAACAAAGTCCCTGGGTTGCTTTTTCAAAGATACTTTTGGTATGAGCTGTCATTCAAATGAGGCCCGGTTCCTATGAGACTCAAGACTGATCCTGGGCATTGCAGGGCCCCTTTGGACACAGTGGTTCATAAGAAATGATGGATTTAGCGCCAAAACAGCACCTTTTAAGGTTGGAAAGATGACATTTTAAAGCAGCATTTTGGGTTTTCAGCACACTGATGCTGCCTCTTTCACTTCCCTCCCTTTTAAAAGGTTGCAGAGCACACTAGCATACTCCTGCAGTGAGTACTCTATTCTGCCCCACCTGCAAGGTGTGTTGGCAGGGCGGTGCAGCCATTTTCTGGTTATTGCAAAGCGCAGTTTAGGAATCTTGGCACGCACAGGAGTCAGCGCATCCATTTTGTGCTGTTTCTGCCATCAAAGCAGCAAAGTGGTGTAACATAGCTCAGCTGAGTGGGTCAAAATATCCCACAGAAATAATTGTATTTTCGCTGTGTTGCAACTAACCAATGATCCCCAACCTTTCTGGGAAAAGCCTGCTGTTCGGTCCACGTTAATAAAATTGGACAAGGAGGTTTATAATTTGTTTGTATGTTCAGATCCATTCTGGTTTATTAGTGGTGTGGGGCTGATTGATGGTTTCGAAACCGATATTAACCCGTAGACCACTGGTACTCCGGAATTTGATTCATCACACTACTTGACCATGTCATACCCCCCCAAACCCCCACCCCTCAAACCCCCCAGAATCGAGGCCAAATGAGACTTTGGTACTGTGTCAGGATCTCAGGGAATTGAAGCCAAGTAACTTGGACCTAGGTCTTTTATCAACACGTATATCATCCTGATTTAGAATTGATGCTAAATCTGTTTTGCTGCATTTTCAACCTTGCCAATGACCGAAACAGAGACTGGCTATGATACTAGTGGACATTGCTTGTACTTCTCAGTTCTTATCTGGTTTTTGTAGTCTCCATTTAATTTCACATTTGCTCCTACCCTGCTGTATACACCACAATAAAACTAATTTTGTTGCATCAAAACTGCCTCTCAATTCCTCTGTTGATCCTCCATGTTCCATGTCAGTCAATATAAAATGTACTGGCATATAATAGGCGAATGAGACACACTTTACAAAACAGTAACTTACCTGTGGGACCTTGTTCTTCCTCCATGAAAATTAAACATTTTTGACTTTTGTGGGGATGAGGGACAGGACCCTTCTCTGGTACAGATCAATGCCATACAGATTGATGCAGTCAAGAGGTTGGGTCTTGGCAAATTGTGTTCAGACTGAACCTGCCGTCCTTTTGATGCCAGTACTGTCCCATTTTGTAACACTATAAGGACCATTGTCACATCGGCAGTGGTTCCAGCATATCACATTCCTTACCTTATCTGCTTGGCTGGCCTGGCATGGTATGGTTGATTCACCAAGCCATCTATGAACACCATGCAAGGGAGACATTCCTCTCTACTTGGTCTGCAATCCATGTGTAAAGTGTGCTTTATGGACTTAATACTGTAGCTGTGCGCGAAACTCTGGGAAGTACCTATGTTGGGACGGGGGAATAATATCATACACTGGTTATGCCTTGAACACAGTAAACACAGTAAACCACAACATCCTGATATCTCGTCCCTGTGACACCCTGGGGATCACAAAGCAGGATCACAAAGCAGGCCCTGGAATGGCTTGCCTACTTTCTTTCTGACCATCCCACCGAGGTGTAACTGGGGTCTATTCTCTCCGCTACCGCTTTCTCTACTTGTGGTGTCCCTCAGGGATCTAACCTATTCCCCTGGATCTTCAATGTCTACATGGCCCCTCTGGCCCGAATGATCTCTGCCTTCACCTCCGCCTTCCAGTTTTATCTGGATGACGCACAGATCTCTTTCAGGCTACCCTTGGCCTCCTCCTCCTCCTCGCTCATCCCTGACTGTCTGGCCGCAATTCAGTCCTGGTGTGCTGCAAACGATCTCTGCCTCAATGCCAGCAAGATAGGGATCGTCCTCATTGGGACCCCTGCTCCCGCTTTCCCATTTTCACTATGGCCGGCCTCCCTTGGCCCTGCACTCTCACCCACTAGTATCTAGGGGTCATCTTCGACTCCACTCTCTCCTTCTCCTCTCACATCTCGGATATCTCTAGAAAGTCCCTCTACCAGCTGCACCTCCTCAGAGGTATTTGACCTTTTCCCACCTTACCCTAGAAGCTTACCATCTCCAGAGCCATGGTTCTTTCTAAACTGGACTGCTGCAACAGTCTCTTTCTAAATCTTCCTACGTCCACTCTCTGACCTCTACAACTCATCCAGAGCAGAACCGCAAGACTTATCCTTGGCCCCAAGCCCAGAGACTGCATCTCTCCGGCACTGAAATCCCTCCCCTAGCTTCCTGTGGCTTTAAGGATCAAGTTCAAGACCCTCTGCATAATCCATATCGCTTTCTGGGGCCGGTGCCCACACTATCTATGACTCTCTTTCCCTAAATACTCTGCCTCTGGAGCTCTCCACTCGTCCTCCTCAGACTCTTTGGGTGAGCCGATTCTCAAAACAGAGATTTGGGGGTAGATCTTTCCTCTGCAGGCACTTCCCTCTGGAACAGCCTCCCTGCCTCTCTCCGTCTTGAAGCAATGCTTAAAAATTTCAAAGCTGTGCTGTGTTCAGTTACAACCGCCGTCTGAAAAAAGACAGAACGGAACAGAAGTCAATTCCTTTACTGATCCCTTGTGATTACATTGGTATATTTCACAACATTGCATGTGGTAATCACTATATTCTTATTCAGTCGTCCGTGAATAAACTATTGGTAATTATGCAGTATTTAGCTTTATAGTTGTTACTAAATGGTTGCTAAGGCTGCAAAGTAAGTTATAACCTCTTGTAAAACATAGATAGTTAAATACTATCATAGTTCGTGGCAGTACCTTGAGCACCTACTGATCTGCTACATCTGTTTATCACCGCAGGTAGTAAAAAAATGAACGTGAGAAACAGAAAAGCAGAGTTTTCTTATTGTGCATCTCGAACGAGTGCCGCTTACCTCAAAGTGATTTGATATGCTCCTGTTTTTTCTCTAAGCCGGGAGCGTTTCTTGTGTTGACTAGTATCGAGAAGCCTTCATTTCCGATCGAGCCGTCATGTGATAACCCGCCATGTGACCGCCCTGCATTTTGAGGTGGTCACTGTCAGAACTTGCCAGGGTTTCTGGGATATGTAATTTAATGTAAATGTGCCTCACATAATGTTTCTATGCCGCTTTGCAACAAAGTATATGTTTGCAAAAGCCATGCGCGAAAGAATGACTATTACCAATTAATATCCAAGAGCGTGGTCACCTGATCACACATCCTGTTGCCAACCTACGCATTATAGTGGTGACAATGCCAATCCTGGCATTGTTTAATTTGTGAAATTGTGATGTTCTATCTTTTTCTTTATTCTTTAAATACATTGTAGTAGCTTATCCCCAATGTGGGGCACGTAGTTACATAGGAGAGTTCAAGTAACCCCAGCCCAGAAATCTCTACTGGGAGAAAGAACCAGACATCTCACCGGGTGTCCACTCATGATGTTGTGACCAGGACCTCTCATTAAGGACAAGACATTTAATTTCCACTTTTGCAACAATTACTTAGAGGTGGCTTCAAAGTCTCTCGAATAGAGACGGTCATGGCTTGATTTTTTTTTTTTTTTTTTTTTTTTTTGGGGGACTGGTCATCCTAAAGTGCAGGTACACTCTATGAGGGTGGCCTTAGTCTCTCGTATACAGTTTATAGGGTATCTCACAGGAACGCATTCCATTCTACGGCCACATTGAGTAAGTCGACCTGTCCATGTTCTTTTTTGATAAATAAGTCTCCCACTCGACAGTGTCGACCCCCCGATACCAAGCTATTTATTGGCCACATTGGACGTCTCTTCCTTATACACAAGTATACCACACGATAAAGGATTGGAAACAACCAACTATTTTTTGAAAACCAGATCTGTCTCATATTACAAACAAAATGAAATGCTTAGAAATGCTAAATTTCACATTGAACAACAACATTTTCATGTTTAACAACCAGGTCTACAGACAGAGACGGGGGACGTCCATGGGAGCCAAATTCGCACCTACCTATGCTAATCTATATGTTGGCCATTTTGAAATAGAACACGCCTGGTCCCATGACACCTTTAACAAATCTAACAATATAAATATTGGGGGCGCTATATAGATGATATTCTCCTGATTTTGAACGGAAATGCCGAAACTTTGAACGGCTATGTCACTTACCTTAATTCAAATCAATACAACTTGAAGTTTACAAACAACCAAAGTCCTAATCGAATTCAATTTCTAGATCTAGAAATATATATCAAAAATGGAAACATCTCAATGACTCTCTATGTCAAACCAACTGCTGTCAACACAATCTTACATGCAAAAAGTCATCATCCCCAACACATCGTCAGAAACATACCCTATGGCAAAATATTAAGAATCAAAAGGAACTGTACTGAAACACAAGAATATGAAAAACATGCAAAGCAGGCATTGGAAACATTTTGAGAAAGAGACTACAAGTCAAAACATCTGGAAAAATCCTTTGAAAAAACAAAGACAAAAGCAAGAATAGAACTATTAAAAAACAAACAAGTTAAAGACGAACAAGAACATAAATTGAGATTCATAACGCAATACAGCACAAATGCCAAACAGATCCAAAACATATTGAAGAAAAACTGGCATATTCTCAAAATGGATCAAGATATATCGAGATTCATAGAAGAAGTACATATCACTTTCAAAAAAGCAAAAAGCCTGAAGGACATACTAAGTCACTCATACTTTATTTCCAAGAAACAAGCGGAAGGACAAACTCAATTGTGGACCAAAACACCCCTCAATGGTAACTACAAATGCGGAACATGCATAAATTGCCAATATTCAGACAATGGAGAAAAAGTGTCTCTTTGCCAAATGGAACCAAATACCAAATTAAAAACTTCATCAATTATAACAACAAAACAGTAGTATATGTGATCACATGTACATGCAAAAAAGTATACGTGGGAAGTACAACAAGAAAACTTAAAACTAGAATTCTGGAACACATGAGAGCCATCAACACCAAAGACATGAGATACCCATTGGGATACCACTATCTTAACAGAACATGCAAATGACTCTAACAAAGATATAAAGTTTTATGGAATCGAAAAAGTCAAACAACCACAGAGAGGAGGAAACTTGGAAAAAATTCTCTGAACCAGAGAAGCTTTTTGGATCTGTACTTTGGACAGTTGCCATGCAGGTCTGAATTCAGACACAGAACTAATACATCTATTGTAACAATAGTACTGTTCAGCCTACGAAGTATATTTGAAACCCAAAAGTTAAAAATGCTTATGCATGTTAGTGCTTGCAATCAACCTAGGAATGCCACATTTGTTAGTTATACATTAGACTAAGCATAAGATATTATAGTTAAGTAAGTATTAAGTTACAAATAATCTGACACTTCTACATCCAGTAGTACGACATTACAAAAGGGACACCAGCCTGAGCCATTACGAAAATGGTATTGATATTGAAAATCTATCGAACTTGAGAATAGGTAAGTAAAGGAAGAATAGCAAAACTAAAGTCAAATGAAATATTTAAAAAAAAAACAAAGCTAGTGATATACGAACTACCGAAACCTAGGATTAGTAACAGGAATGTTCCCAAACCAAGATGGCGATTTAGCGACCATGTGAAATACATCATCACGTGACCGTGCTTCTGCATGATTGAAATTAAGAAATGAAATAAGAATAGCATCAAGGTTTAAAAAACAGTAATACCCTGCATCTATAATGATTGTTTCTTGCAGGAGCAAAAGTAAGAAACTAAAGGGTGATAGTAGGTAACAAACGTAAGGGCAAGAATCGATTTGCTCCCAAACCAAAATGGCGGACCTGCGACCACGTGATGCATACCATCACGTGATTGCGCTTCCAAACAAACAAAAAAAGGCAAGGGAACAGAAAGACATGACGGTTATCAGGCCGCGAAATCCTGCACACAGACTGTTTCCAGCACCATAGAAAGCCCCAGAAACGACGGGAACAAAAGGTAAGCAAAACATGAGGAAATTTAGAAATAACAAGACGTAGACAAACTATACGATTCTTGTGATACATGACAACCACTAGCTGAATGAAACAACAAGTTTTTCTATTTGGTGTTCTTTCTTTCTCAGCCCATTCAAAACGTGGGACAACATACAAAAAAGGAAAAACGCTATTTAAAGCGATTACGTATGGCCCAAAAGCAAACCGAAAGTGAGTGTATCCACTTTTCTTTTTCTAACAATAAGTCTACTAGAACATCATTTTGTTTTGTAATAACGCTAAGAAACATAAGTCAAATCCAACTAGAAATTGTCAAATAGAATTCAAATAACTAATGCAAAAGGGAGCACTACAAGTAGAATTGTGCATGTTTAGAATTTGTGCAGAAGAGAACTGTAATAGTAAGTGCTTGCAACAAATCCAAAAAGGCAATGAAGTGAAAAAAAATGTTTCTTTTTATTTTCAGACAAAATATTTTCTTTTTCTGATACCAAGTGTGCTGAAATAGGCCTTTATTTGTTATATGAGCCGGGAAAATAAAAGATTTGCTATTCCCTCCTGAAGAGCTGTTTGAAAACTAAAAACAGTGAAACACGTGTAGAGGGGCACTGATACATTATTTTGACAATCAACGCAAAATTGAGGACTTGTATTTATCATTTTGAAAATAAACACAACTATGGAAAACCCAAAAAAATTGGATTATACCTTTCATTATTTTTCCGATCAATAAGAACGCTGAGGGCGCAAGACATTAGGTTTTTGTCTTTTTTCTTCCGAAAAGACAAATTATTACAATCAACCCCCCAATACCAAAAAACAGGGAGAACCCAATTTTCTTAAAGCATTGCTTTAGGACAACCCTTTGGTTGTTGGGTTAAAAACAATTGAAAATAAATAATCATTGACCGATTGGATAAAATGGAAAATGCCAATCTGGTCTCTTTCACAGATGAGGTTTTTCCCAAGCTTATGAGTTTGCCATCTTTGCTAAGTGAAAACATAAATGCACAAACAACAAACCCACAATCTAATGACACAGAACTACTGCTCCAAAAAAGAAAAAGCTAGTAAGAACAGAGAATCATGGACAGCTAATGTTAGCATATTTGAAGGCCGGAATAATACCGGAAGGCCTACAAATAAGAAATATCCCACAAGTATTTACACATAATATGAAATTTAAAGGTACATTCAGTAGTGTAAGCAATAAGTGCTCCCGTGATCTCCTGATACTTATAATAGAAACCTCGGCTGAGGAAACTAAACTACAACGTGATGAAATAGAACAGTTGAATCCAAAATCAAACAAGAAAATGTGATTAAAGATCTCAAAGAGGTTCTAACCAAAATGGAAGTGGAAACCGTATAATTCAAGAAAACAATTCTTGAGAAAAAAATGTGGAAATTAAAAAAAGATGTAGAACATTATAAATAAACTAAAACCTACCCATATTTCATTGAAACCTACTATGAAGATCTAAATAAGCAAATCCAGTTACGGAGTGCCAAGGCAACCTACTGGAAACAACCCTATGTTAACTTCTCAAATTCATCCAACAGCTCCACCAGCAGAGGATCAAACCCTAGTACTTCGAATGGAGTTAGTAGATCCACCAGACCTCAACAACAACCCCAGTTTTTTCAGGGGCAGGGGAGGAGAGGGCGCAACAAATATCAAGGGCCACCCCACATGCAAACAAGGAATTTGCAGGGTCCTCCCCAAAATTGGTAGTACCCATCTACATTCGACACAATATGTTCTGTCATCAGCAGAGGAACAAGTGCTGATGAAGGGTTTGTCCTTTGTGCCCACTAGCAGAGCGAGAAACCTTGAAACCGAAGTTGAGCTCCACAAGTTTTTTCGGATTATTAGACTCAAATATTTCTTCAGGAATTCCTCTGTTATAAACCAACGAACCAATATCACAGGTTTGAAATCACCATCAAGATTTACACCGTTAAACTCCATGGTGACACCGACAATAATAGCGTTAGAAAACCGTATTATAACCGAAACACAAACGCTATTACGGACGAAAAACAATTGTAGGTACAATTTGTCAAGAGATCGAACAACACCTTTGTAATTAAGCCAGCAGACAAGGGTGGGGGGATAGTGCTTTGGGACAAAAATGATTATGAGAAAGAAGTCCTGAAACATCTAAATGATCCCCAGGCCTATCGAAAGCTTCCACATGACCCTACTGATAGACTAAAGGAAGAAATCACTAGTTCGATGAAACATGACCTGGAAGAAGGCTGGATTGACGAAGATGAATATTCATTCTTAGTCAACAACAATCCTACCACCCCAGCTTTTTATATCCTTCCTAAGGTGCATAAAAATCTATCCACTCCACCAGGACGACCAATAGTTGCTGCCATTAATTCAGTTTTAGAACCTCTGTCTATGTACGCCGACTGGTTCCTGCGGCCCTTCGTTGGCAAAATGCAGTCGTATATTAAAGACACCACGAGTATGATCAAAACCATCACTCTCCTTCCTACAACATCAGCAGATGTGCTTGTCACACTTGATGTGATAGCACTTTATACTAGTATACCACAACAAGACTGTTTAACAGTAATGGCCAAATATCTAGACTCGCGTATCAGCACTCTAATAAAAGTACCAACAGCATTTATTTAGGAGTGTATACGTCTGGCATTGAGGGAGGACTTTTTTCTATATGGCAAACCATTTTTCAACCAACTACAAGGTACCAGCATGGGAGCTACTTGTGCTCCCGACCTGGCTAAGCTCTATATAGACAACTTTGACATTAATTCTATTTATCATCCTACAAATCCCTTTAGCCAAAACATTCGAGCATGGTACAGATACATCGATGATGTGTGCATGATCTGGAGAGGCTCTATCACCCAACTAATGGAGTTCCATACATGGCTGGACACCCAAAATCCCTGTATCCAAGTTACCATCTAACATAATATGACAAGGGTACCATTTCTTGATTTAGAAATTATGAAAATGGACTATGGCACTTTAGAAACAGTGCTATACATAAAGCCCACAGACAAAAACATGCTTCTGAACTAGGCCAGTTTTCACCCCAAAAGTTTAAAAGAAGGCCTCCCCTTCGGCCAGTTTTTGCAAATTCGCAGAAACTGCTCACAGATAGCCAATTACAAGTCTCATGGTCTGGCTCTAAAAACAAGACTAAAAGACAGATGTTACCCGAAATCCACGATACAGAGGGCATATAAACGAGCTCAACACATGAATAGGTACACATGTCTACACCGAACGCAGAAGATATCTTTGGATAAGATCACGTGTGTGAGTACCTTTAGCCCCATAAGTAGCTCACTCCGCAAAGTCATTCTCAGACACTGGGACATGATAAAAACTGAGGATTTTCATCCTTCTAGACCACGTTTTGCCTTTAAAAGGCAAAGGAATCTGAAAGATACCTTGGTACACACCTATGAGGTCTACCGCCAGTCTCAGGTCACCATAAATGTGTTAAATGCTCAGTCTGTGCACAAACTAGGGAAATGAAAAGCATTACCTTAGGCACACGTCTCGTACAACTAACAGACTTTACCAACTGTTTAACAACCTGGGCAATCTATGTCATAATATGCCCTTGTAATCTAGCATACATTGGCAAAACTAAACGGCAGGTGAGACCGCGCATATGTGAGCACAAATCGTGCATAAGAAACAAAATAGACAATAAACCCCTGGTAGCACATTACATTAAAAAACAGCACAAATCAACCGATATGCCCTGGTGTGTATTACAAGTTGTCAAACAGGCCCCTATAGGGGGCAATCGAGATCTCACACTGACACGCTGTGAACAAAGATGGATTTATGATACCAACACAGTGAAACAAGGACTCAATGTGGCCGTAGAATGGAATGCATTCCTGTGAGATACCATGTAAACTGTATACGAGAGACTAAGTCCACCCTTATAGACTGTATCTGCACTTTAGCATGACCAGTCCCCAAAAAAATCGAGCCATGACCGTCTCTATTCGAGAGACTTTGAAGCCACCTCCAAGTAATTGTTGCAAAAGTGGAAATTACATTTCTTGTCCTTAATGAGAGGTCATGGTGACAACATCATGAGTGGATACCCGGTGAGATGTCTGGTTCTTTCTCCCAGTAGAAATTTCTGGGCTGGGGTTACTTGAACACTCCCATGTAACTACGTGCCCCACATTGGGGATAAGCTACTACAATGTATTTAAAGAATAAAGAAAAAGATAGAACATCACGATTTCACAAATTAAACAATGCCAGGATTGACATTGTCACCACTATAATGCGTAGGTTGGCAACAGGATGTGTGATCAGGTGACCGCGCTCTTGGATATTAATTGGTAATAGTCATATTCTTTCGCGCATGGCTTTTGCAAACATATACTTTGCTGCAGAGCGGCATAGAAACATTATGTGAGGCACACTTACAATAAAGTACATATCCCAGAAACCCTGGCAAGTTCTGACAGTGACCACCTCAAAATGCAGGGAGGTCACATGATGGGCTATCACAGACTGAGCGATCGGAAATGAAGGCTTCTCGATACTAGTCATCACACAAAATGCTCCCGGCTTAGGGAAAAAACAGGAGCACATCAAATCACTTTGAGGTAAGCAGCACTCCTTCGAGATGCACAATAAGAAAACTCTACTTTTCTGTTTCTCACATTCATTTTTTTTACTACCTGCGGTGATAAACAGATGTAGCAGATCAGTAGGTCCTCAAGGGACTGCCAAGAACTACGATAGTATTTGACTATCTTTATGTTTTACAAGAGGTTATAACTTACTTTGCAGCCTTAGCAAGCATTTAGGAACAACTATAAAGCTAAATACTGCATAATTACCAATAGTTTATTCACGGACGACTGAATAAGTATATACTGATTACCACATGCAATGTTGTGAAATATAACAATGTAATCACAAGGGATCAGTAAAGGAATTGACTTCTATTCTGTTCTGTCTTTTTTCAGACAGCGGTTGTAACTGTGAACACAGCGCAGCTTTGAACAGCGGTGAAGACCGCTATAGATATTCAATTCCAAGATCTTTCACATAAACTACGTCACGGCAACAGCATAATAATAAGCTGTTCTGAGCAGAATTTTAAGGTACCCATTTGATACATAATAATGGTTGCATCTTATAACAAAAACAATTAACACATTTAAATCAAATGAGATTAATACTAATAGGGGCATGAATACCCATAGGTATGGTGAATGACTACATCATCTGAATCGAATACCCAAGAGCAGCCAGACGGCGCCAAGAATTTTTCTAAATGTCTGGATTCACTCTGAGTGAGATACAGGTCAGTTAATGTGGTGGTAGAACAAAATATGCCGCTTCCACCATTTTAAGTATAGAAGTATCAACAAACATTTTGTATGTGTTTTTTTAAAATAAGTCTTTTTAATTTTTTCCTTTAGAGTGTGTGGTACGGAACTTGGGAAGTATAAACTACACGTCCAAATCATTTTCTTTGTCCTGAAGACGGCCCCAACTAATAATACCAACAGCACTGTGAGTGAACTGTATGAGTTGATACGGCCGAAACATATGTGGACTAAAATTGAGGAAACTGTTGCTAACCTTTTTTCTCTTTCTCAATCTATACTAAGTATTACAAGGGTGGCCTTTTCAATTTGCAACTTTATGTACACCACCAAAATAACTTTTTGTAGTAGTGCAGAGAGGCTTTATATAAATATCAAAGCAAATACAGCTATCTCCCCGGATAATTGTCACATTTAATTATGCAAGAATGATCATACCTATTGATGCGAGATCTTTTCTTGAATTTGTGAATTAACCATATATACACCAACAGCAGTTGAAACTGTTTTCCCTTGTATTTTATATATTTCTTAGATTTTTTTTCATTTTTGTATTTAGCTCAATGGTATGGTTCATTGTCACCTTTAAGAATGTAAGTGTTCTGCACAGGTTTATAATGTTTTTTAGATGAATATGTATAGCACTTACTTGGAGGCCTTTTTAGTTTTTGCTAAACATATATTAAAATAAATGAATTTGCCTAATTGAAACAGAGTGGTGGTTGCAACAATCTTTGATTGAACTAGATTGGCTTTTTTCTGATCTGTAGATCTCCCCGTCTTGAGCCTGATCACTGTACATTCCAGAAACTCCTCAATACCTTCCTCTTCTCTTCTCTCTCCTTCTCCCTTGTTAACCCCCTCTGTATTCTTCCTACTGCCCTCCCTCTCTTCCTCTCTTCCTAACGTGGGCTGGTCCGCCAGACTTCGGACAGTAGTTCTTTGTTTCTGTATCTCCCTCTCCTTCTCCCACCCCCCACCGCTTTCCCCTTGCCATCTGTCACACACTAGCACTATCTGAAACATCATTGGCCTGGTATGGCAGCTAAGGATTGTATGTTCCTCTCCCTTCGCTCTTTCCTTTTTGTCTTAATCCTGCACTTGTTTTAAGGCCGCCAGGCCAAGCTGCTAGTCATTTTTGCAAGATCATTCAGAAACTTCAAGGCCTAAGAAGGACTCTGTATTCCCCTATTCCCTTCCCACCTTGAAGCGCTTTGAAAAACTTCACCTGTGTATAAGCTCTCTATAAATAAACAATTGCATTATATTACAATTACATGACCCACGCCTCCAGCAACGGCATGGTACGAGGGCTCACCTTGTAAGCAGGGCTTAATACCTTCCAGAACAGCCATTCCTGTCTATTTTAGAAAAAAAGTACCCTTGATGGATTCTTTGGGCAAGGGTCCAAAGAGCGGCATCTGGACATGCTGCAGCCGAGAGGCACTGGAGAGCAGATGGCATGAGACAAAAATAGAATCACAAGATTAAAGTAACTCTGTCACAGAATCCAGTAGGAATTACATGACATCCCATTACATCTTGCAATACCATACATGCCAACGTGCCCCTATAGACATTGAATCATTATTAGTAAGGAGGAGCAGAGTGGCTCAAAGCCAAAGGAGGAGAGCATTGGTAGTCTTGGGGGCGAGGCGACTCCACTTAATAACCAGAAATCACCAGTTTGTCTTCAAGCATCGATTACCTAGGACTCATCAAATAGGGTATCTTGCTATTCGCCTTTAAAATCCAATAGACAAAGCTTAGGAGAAAAGAATAACATGCACTTACAAACAAGCAAGTCTCTGTGGAGGTTTAAACTTCTGTATAGCAACCAGACAGATTTTGGGATTAGTTAAAGTGCAAAATACACAATTTCTACACCAGCGCATGATGCAAGTAACTGAAAACAGGACTGAGCTGAAAGGAATCCAGGCTGGCACATGCTTGTAGAATATGGTGAGTCTGATATGTTTTTATAGTTAACTGTGGCACTGTTAGGAAAGATTTTCTTTTTGCAACTTTCCCTCCATAGTTTCCAATCGAACCCCATTATTTTTGCTTTGTTTTTGACCCTGTCCTGACTTTTTGCTTGCATGTTATTGGGAAACTGATCAGCCCTTAAGACTATTAGTACTGGGTAACTTTGTTTCCCTTTTGTATTCCTGTATTTTTAACATTGCACACAGCATCTTAAATTGAAGAGTAATGTGACAAATTGTGTATCACCCTATCTTTTGAACCATCACACGATGGGGGCGTGAGTTTTTTTTAGAGAGAACTGTCTTAACTTATTTAGACGGAGGAACAGGATTTAGTAAAACAATTCATTTTTTATTCTATATGCGCAAAAGTTCTACAAAAAATCATTTAAAACATGGCCATTGTTTGCAAACTAATCAAACAATAAATCACAGACATGTTTCTACCTCGATAGGTCATTTAATGTTATTCTGGAGATAGGAAGTGAGGTTCGTATTAGAAAATGAGGGGTGTGATTCTAACCACTTAAATATAAATTGGCCCTCTCAATTTCTATTTTACACTTGTCTTTGAACTATGTCGACACTTAGTCATGTTTCTGGATCCAAGGATTCTGCATCAGAACGAACAAAATATTAATGTAATTAATACAATCGGAGCCCCCTTGTGTTCCATTTAATCCGTGCATCAGGACCAACAAAATACTAAGGTAATTAATACAATCAGAACCCCCTTGTGTTCCATTTAATCCGTACGAAGTGTACAGCGACAGTGTCTGTGATTTATTATTTGATTAGGTGGAAACAATGCCTATGTTTTAAATGTTTTTTAGTATGTTTCTTGTAGACATTTAGCACATATTGATAAAAAAATGAATTGTTTTACTAAATCTTGTACCTCTGTCTAAATACGTTAAGACCGTTCCCTCTAAAAAAAAAAAAAAAGTTGTGTGTCAAACTCACGCCCCTAACATGTGAAGGTGGGTAGCTGTTCTGTGGAATCTGTTTTTTGACCATGTAATCTGGCCCTCATCCACACAGCCACCTACAAAAAAGAGGACCACCCATTACTCCTTTGTAACATATCTCACCTCTTTTTACACACAGTATTGTTGGTCACTTGTATATGTGTCTAAATACAAGCTAGTGGCAGCAGTTGCGTTATTACCATGTTTGCATTATTTTGAGTGTGCGCATTCACGTTTACCGTGTATGGCTACCAAACGTGGCTAGTGATGGCCGTGCTACAAGATTGTCGCTTGTTCTTTGGTCATACTGTAGTTTGGCCTCCTTCCTACCCCCTCAGGTCAGGAATGTCCTTATAAGGTCATGAACTTGCACGGGAAAGCTACTGCTTTCGCAGGCTAGTGATTGTGTGTGTGCGTGTCTGTCTGTGTCGGGCCGAGGCCAGGGGGCTGGGACTGCCTAGTCCCAGCCACATCACAGGTGCCAGAAAGTCTGCTACTGGCGACAATGACGTATTTAGACTATCTGCTGCCCTACGCCCAAATAAGTGCATGCACCTCCACAACTTTACTCCACGTCTGTCAGACTTTGCACCTTCACCAGATTCCACCCCTTCAACAAACTCTGTCCGTGTTGTCCAAACTATGCCCCTTCACCCCGATGATGTCTCAAATTTTGTCTCATAACATTATAAAGACATTTTTAAGGTTACAGGGATTCGAAAGTTATTGCTTACTCTCTATTCAATCCTCTCATCTTCTATGTTATGTTAGTTGAAGAGTGTTTTCAGATGTCTGCTGCCCAAGATTTGGAGAAGGCACTGTGTTCTACAATTGAGTGCACTTAAGGTAGTTGTTACGGCTAATTGTCTGTTCGGTTAGGTCTGAAAACATTCTATGTTGTACTTGCATATTTTGTTCTTATAGAGTGGGAGGGTCTTACACAAATGATGTAGGGGTGTATCCCCCGCCCTTTCCCTGGTACATCATATGTCGCTTTTGCTTTTTACCTGACCTCAAATCAAGGGTTTTGACAATCCGCTGTTAAGGAAGAAACACAAGGTAATTGTTATACTGTTGACTTTACTACAAGCCTCTCTGGCTCCACACTATATCGGGCATACTCCACGCACCGCCCTTATTCACAATCGCTCCCTGCTCAGGTATGCTCACAAATCCTGCACATGCGTGCACCGCCACTGGTTCACCTCGTCTGCCAATCACAAACGTTCAACTGCTAACTCCTCACCGTCTCATGCTTTTCACGTCCTTTGCAACAAACATACGGGTGACGTCACCAATTTACTAAACAAGGTAATATTGCACAATCTACTACCGCGTGCACCTTGCCAACCCCGCGTTGCTCCCACAGTATACACAAATTCAATCAAAACCTCACCGCTGTCTTCCCACCTCCAGGGGGAGTATAACAATATTCTTTTGTGATCGAACTGTTCCCGCTACGTTGCATCGTGTGCAAATCATCTCACTCCAGGAGACTTACCCAGTCGACTCGTCTTCCGCAATCTAGGCCAGCTCCCTCACTAAACCTCTACCGGAATACCATCATTTATGACCAGAGCTAAAACGCACAACCCACAGGAAACCACTATTTACATACTCCTGTCATCCGTGTCTTCAAGTCAATAGTCTAGGTTGTTCACCAGAATCTTTTACCTCCACCAGAATGTGCCCTAGCCACACACAAAGGGACCTCTACCTCTGCTCCTGTCCCTACAAGTTTGACAGTATGTGACAATACTCGATACTACTAAACAATACTAGACAACATTCTACTAAACAGTAAACAAAACTCTTTAGTACTCCCCAATGCTCACTACCCTCCCCTCTCAACCCCAATTGCCGTTTGACTGGGTCAATACTTGCACTCTGTGGTTTCCTGAAACTGCTTGGCTCCTGAGTCCGAAAGTCCTGAGTCTGAGTCCTGAGTTTCCGAAAGGTTGAGATACAGGAATTGGGACCTCCCGGAAGACATAATGGAGGTGTTGCTTTCAGCCAGAAGACCAGCAGCAAAGTCTCTATACTGCTGCCGTTGGAATACGTTTTGCAGCTGGTGCATAGTTAAGAATGTAGAGCCTTTCACCTACGACACACCTGTGGTGCTGTCTTTTTTTTTTTTTACTTCCCATAAGGAGCTACAGGTTGCGGCTGCTAAGGGCTATCTGGCAGCGCTTTCTATTTTTAAGCATTCGCCAGATCAAGGAAAATTTTTAAGATCCCTATTGTGGTCCAATTCCTGAAGGTACTAACTAATATTTTCCCTCCTGTTCTATTCGTTGTTGGCGGCTGGGATCTAAACCTTGTATTAAAATTCCATATGGGCATTCCTTTTGAGCCCCTTCATTCATGTCCTCTTAAGGATGCTGACCCTCAAAATTCTTTTTGTAACGGCTGTTAGATCGGCACATAGAGTCAGTGAATTACAGGCTCTAACTTGTAAGCCTCCATATACCACCTTTTGCAAAGAGAAGGTTGTGTTGAGGATTCGCCCTTCCTTTCTTCCGAAGGTAGTTTCAAAATTTCATCTAGCACAAAAAACTGTGCTTCCTACCTTTTGCCCACCACTACATCCCTCCAAGGAGGACGAGAGACTTCATCCTCTTGATCCTAAGAGGGACATGAGCTTTTACATCTCTAGAATGGCAAAGCTTAGGCAAGACAACCAGCTTTTTATCCGGTATACCAGTCACAAGCTAGGTTTAGCTGTAACCAAGCAGACCTTGACCCGCTGGATTATCCTTTGCATGTCAGAATGCTACAACCTAGCAGACGTTCCTGTTGGATTATGGGCACACTGGACTAGAGTGGTGGTCACTACATCAGCTGTGCAGAGAGGGGATCTATTGCAGGACGTTTGTGATGCTGCAACCAGGTCCGCTATTCATACTTTCGCAAAATATTATTGCCTCGACTCTACATCGGGTTAATAGGTGAGGTTTGGGAAGGCTGTATTACACAGCGTTAATGAAAGACACATTCTCTGTTCCCACCTCCAATAACATTCTGCTTTGGGAGGCTATCAAAGATGAGGAATAAGTGGTACTACACAATCCATTCGAAGAACAAATTACTAACCCCTGTAATGTTCTTTCGACTGGAAGTTCCTCACACGTATTCTTCATCGCCCTTCCCATCCTGCCATCAAGTGAATTTCTGTGTATTACGCCATCCTCTCCTTCGACGTTGGATCATTCTTTGGCCTGGCGAACTTCTGGGCTTTTGGGAGAGGAAAAACTAGAACTGTAGTAACTGGTGCAAGTGCATGCTATATATACAGTTGATGATGTCATGCCCTAGAGCGGACGGAGGCTGTCGAGGGGCATCGAGTAAACGATGCACTGCACCCTCTCCTGAGAAAAAAGTTTCCGAAGCAGCTGACGCTGGATGGAAGATATCAAAGATGAGGAATACGTGGGAGGAACACCCAGTTAAAGAACATTACCAGGGGTAAGTAATTTGTTCTTCTAAAAGTACCACTTCTAATGAGAGAATTGCTATAGCCACCTCTGCCACAAAGGAGCTCTTCACCAGTCTATGAGAACTTGAATCACCAGTGCCACCTCCAGAGTCACCCTACTACAAACGAAAATTGAATCTAAAAAGAATAACCTAACACCTTGCCAAACTCATCAGGACTTTATACATACACCCCACCAATACACCATACCAATACACAATTAGAATTTGCCCCATTCATAACAACAGAAGTCATGAAAATGATCACAAGCCTCGAGCCCTCCAGATGTCGAGGTCTGCCCGGCCTCGCTCATTAAAGACTGCGATGCCGAACTTGCCCCATTCATCCCAACCCATATCAATGCCTCATTCGCAACAAGCATTGTGCCAACCAACCTTAAAGATGCGTGGGTCCTCCCTTTACTGAAGAAACCTACGGTAGACCCTAACATTCCTACAAACTACCGCCCCATCACAACAGTACCTTTCCTCCTCAATATATTGGACAGAGAAGCTTATCTGCAAATCCAAAACCATCTGGAATCTAACAACCTCCTAGGCTTTCGCCAATCAGGCTTCTGCCCAGGGCATGGCACTGAATCGGCCATCCTGGATCTAAAAATACAAATGGACGAGATTAAAGATAACGGGAATCTAGCGCTCCTCCTCCTACTGGACCTCTCAGCAGCGTTTGCTTTAGTAAACCATAAAATACTTTGCAAACACCTCTCCTCGAAGGCCCACTTCTCAACCAGAGCTATACTTTGGACACAGTCCTTCCTAACCAACAGAACTATGAGAGTTTTCTCACCTATGGCAGCAGGACTGCCAGCCTCAGTCACCTGTGGAGTTCCTCAGGGCTCCTGTGTCTCCCCTACACCCTACAATATCTTTACCAAGCTTCTATTCAACCTCATCTGTGACCTGGGCATCACCTACACTAACTATGCAGACGATACCCAAATCCTCGTCCTTATTACAGGCACGCATGACACAGACACAAGATCACTAAATAAAATTCACCACACCATCCAGCCCTGGATGGCCCAGCATGGCCTTTGTTTCAATAATGAAAAAACAGAGTTGCTCCTCATAGGCGCACAAAATAAACAAACTCTGTGACTCGTTCAAATCCTTCGTTATTGATGGGATTACTATCAATGTCTCCAAGGAATTAAAAACCTTGGGCATTTACCTTGATTCAGCTCTCACCTTAACCAGACAGGTCAACGCCATGGCATCAGCAGCAGCTTACATCTCAGAGCTCATCAATGCAGCCCCCTAGAAGAATCTGGATTATTTTGGACCAGTTACGCAGGCGACACGCAATTGGTCGTGGAGATCTCGGGGGACTATGCTGTCGACAGCCTACTCCTCCAAAATATCTATAATCAAGTAGATACTTGGATGGCGGAAAACTGGATGTGCCTCAATAAGGGCAAGACTGAGCTCCTTATCTTTGGCTCTTCACAAGCTAGGTCCAAACTCCCTAACTGCTACCAGACTTTCTCCATCCAGGACTGTTGCATCTCTGTTAAGAAGAACATTAAAACACTCAGTGTACAAACCAATTGCATGCAGAGTGCATAATCTCATGTGAACTTAGTTGCCAAAAACTGCTAGTACCACCTAAAGCTACTCGGGAACATTCATACATATCTTAACGAGCACAACTCGGCTACCATCGCTCGGACAACTATTCTGTCAAGAATAGATAAGGCGCTGCTAGTGGGGGCCGTAAAAAAAAAGAAAGAAGGAAAGAAAAAAAAAAGCACCCACCACCTACAAACGATTGAAAACTATGTGGTTTGGATAGTAAAAAGTCTCACAAAGATCCCATATTTCAATCTATCAACAGGAACTACACTGGCTACCAGTCACGGCCAGATGTCAATTCAAAGCGGCGACTTTACTTCACAAGTGTCTTTACGGGAAATCTCCCAGTTACCTGAAAACCGCTTCATGGTATGAATCCCTACCTTCATTAAGATCAACCAACACCAATGTTACTCGCCCCTCCTAACGGACTGGGCAGATCGTTTCCTAACTGCGCCTCGAGAATCTGGAATGATCTCCCTGCATCGCTCCGATCAGATACCAACATAAATACATTTAAGAAAGCATTCAAAACCTTTCTCTTCGCCTAGACCTACCTGATCGACCCTTTGCCTGCCTATGTCCTCTACCTTTTCATTGTCCTGTGTGTCTGTGTGCGCCAAGATACCTGCATGCTCCGGCGCGGTATACCCAAATAAAAAATAAAAGCAATGCCTGTAGACGCTTCCCGTCAACAGACAGCTGTATTACGCTTGCCAGAGCTCTCATCCTATCCAGGATAGACTACTGCAACACCCTCCATGCAGGCTCCAACAACTGCAACATCAAATAAATTCAGGTGATTCAAAGCAATGCTCTAAGTGCAGCCCATAACATCCCAAAAAATAAACCTATTCCCATGGCAAGACTAATGCCCACTGTTTGCCGGTCCACTAACGTATCCTGTTCAAAACCCTCTCCTTGACACACAAATGTCTATCCAATACAGCCCCTAAGTGCTTATCCAACAAATTCACCAAAAACCAATCTAATAGACCCACTCGCTCAGCCCATTCACACTTACTCACCATACGCAGATTCAAACGGCAGAAAGCAGGGGGGTTGTAGCTTTCCAGTGGTAGCTGCCAAACACTAGAACAGTCTTCCATTACCATTTAAGATCTGAATCCTCCTTTTGGTCCTTCTGTAAAAGCTTGAAAACCTGGCTATTCACACATGAGCGGTGAAAGTAGCTTTCTCTCACAATCCAGCTGAAGTAACTACTATGACCAGAACTGTTAACCGTATGCATTACTCAGAATCGTTACGCATGTATATATGTACTTTATGCTGCACGGTCTCTACAAAATAAACAGTGCCCAGATGCCTCTGTGTTAGGTGCGCTTTATAAATGACAAAACAAAATAAATAAATAGGATACAAGCAGGGCTAAAATAGCTCCCAGCTACCCTCAATTTCAGCCTCTGCACTTATCTACGCACAATAAATTTTAGGTACTCAACCATTAGGAATCTGCAGCTTCTGTGGAGAGTGTTAATTCACATTTTATATGCTTAACATTCCGTTTTTTTCTTCAGGTGGTTGCAAAATCCGCATAGAAGCAGACCCCTGGACTATGGAACACCTTTTTGAAATCCCTGATGAGGATAAGTGTGTTGAATTCCTCACAGAGGTTCAACGTGTCCAGGAAGGTAAATGACAAACAATGTATCTCCAGTGCTTAGATTAATGTTTTATTTTGATAGTTGCGATATTGTTTTCCGCCATGCCGCATTTATTGGTAGGGCTGCTTGATTGAGCTATCCTATTGCAAGTGGTATATAGTGGGTGTAGAATGAGAGGCAGGTCCCACGTAATTGCCATAGGGCCCAACCTGGCAATCTGACCTCAGCTCAGCTGTGTACAGATCCGTTCCTGACAGCTGACAATGTATATTTGCTGGTAATTTGCAAAAAATACACTGATTGCCTGAGTTTAAAAATTGACTACAAGCACAAGACCTGTTCATTCCCCCTCTTCTGGTGTGTGTTTTTAAATTTTGAAAAGTGGTAAAACCCATTGGGCATGGACTGAAGTTGTCCTGTGCCACCTTTAAAGTAATCAACTTATTTTGGATTTTAGGCTGACATCGTACTGCATTCTGGTACTTGTAAATCTCAAATTAAAAATGAGACAGAACTGTGAAATGATGCTATTAACAAGGTTAGACCTCACAGAAGGTGATTTTAGAGCAGTTTCCCACTATATTCATACAAAAAAGTAGGTGAAGGAAGTAGTTGGGTGAGAAAAGGTGGAAGTGGTTGTCACGTACCCACTCCAGTTATTTTGCATGCAAAAATATAGTTACGTGGTAAAATAGAAAACGTGTACCTGTGTATGTATGCATGGAATAAATGATGGCACAGGTCTTAGCAAGCAACTGAGCACTCTCTGAAAATGGGGGGGAATACAGAGAGAGAATTCATTTTATTTTTTTAATTTATTTTTATTTAATTGTTCATTTATAACACGCTGAATACCAACGAGTGGTTTCTAAGCACAGGATCGGGATTGGGATTCGAGCCTGTGATGCTTTGCACTGCGTTATCTTGCTTCCAAGACCAATACTTTGCCCCTGAGCCATCCTTCCGCCGGCACGACTGAGAAAGTCGTGGGAGGACTGGTCAATTTACAGGGTTCATGAGGCAAGGTGCATATACATGTAGGTCTCCAGAAATCTTTGTGGATCCCATGTGCAGATCCTCAAAGTGTGGCTGGATTTGTTCTACCTGTTCATTCTTTCACAGCTGTTACAATGAGCATATTTTACAGTTGCATTTTGTGAGAGACTCAAAATGACCTAGATAGTAAAACACAGGGTAGACCACTCTGCCTTTTTTTTTTAACCATCTTTGATAGTTTGGATGGAAATTCTAGGCTCTGCGTAAAATCTGCGTTTGCGTGTTTCCCCACAAACCACCAGTGTACCACCCTTATTTAATGTTGTACGCGGAAAGGCTTCGGTCTCCATGGATTCACGCATGCATTGTACACTGGTAAAATGGAGGCACATTTGCTAGGGATTCATTGTAATGCAGACAGCCAGGATTACCTTTGTTTCTGGTTGTGGTGAATTGGAATCTGTGACCATCCGGATTCCTATGCCTAATTATCAGTGACCATCCGGATTCCTATGCCTAATTATCAACGTGACCAGAAAAGTGTTAAAATCCTCAGAAGAGAGGGTTACATACCTGATCCGTTACGGGGGCTAACAATCCATTCAAACTGAGCCCTTAGTTTGGTAATAATCTCGGCCTTCTCGCCCAAGTGCCACTATGAAAAACACCAATTGTATCTCCATTGCTCTATGCAGTCACCTTCCATAGGCCCACATGTACATTGTGCTGGTCCACCCCATAATTGGCATTTAGCTATGTTACTGCCCACTGTTCTGGTGCTCAGAGATTCAGGCAACCGAAGACAGAAACACTTTTTTTTTTTTTTTTTTAAAGCCCAGTTTCACATATGTTTAAAATATTTCCACTTCCTCTCATTCACTTATGCTCCCTGTTTTCGGCACCAGCTGACTGCACCACACATAGAAAAATAGGAAGAGTTTGGCACATTCTTTGACCTGATGGACTGACCTGTTTCAGCCCCGTCCTACCTACTTTTCAGCTTCATATGTGCTTTAGGATTTATCCTATTTTCCCCAAATGCCAGTAAGCTTTGCTAAAGGGGCGCTTTGGTTTGACTTATTTTGCAACTACAGTTTCAGATGACTTTCCTGGCTTCACTGTTTGACTAATTCTTCTGTTGTTGCTGTATATGCTGAGATTATGTGACTATCTGAAACTACCAGCGCAAACTATTACCTCAGTAGTAGAGGATGTAAAGAACTTTGGGGAATTGGCTGGCCTTTTGTATTCGTTTGGACACTATTGACACAGGCAACTATTATAGTGGGGGAGGCGCTAAGGTTCCAATGGTGTGCTAACTCAGTGTGGGTAATTCCATCTCAGAAAGGTTGATCTGCCAACCAGATCCCTCTTTCACAACATCTATGCCAAAGCACAGTGTACACTTGTGTCCTGCTGAATGAGTATCCTAATCTGCAGTGCCTGCTTTCCAGTGGCACAGAGCAGGTTCAGGGGCCATAGATGCAGTGAAAGCCATGTCACTTCAGCGCAGGGGCTGCATTTAAGATATGCACCCCTTTTCCCAAACCATATAACTTGGAGTT
The DNA here is from genome assembly GCF_040938575.1 of Ambystoma mexicanum. Classification (NCBI taxonomy): domain Eukaryota; kingdom Metazoa; phylum Chordata; class Amphibia; order Caudata; family Ambystomatidae; genus Ambystoma; species Ambystoma mexicanum. The sequence continues at coordinate 553,573,248 of NC_090930.1, read as the reverse complement.
GCTATCCTCTTGGCAGTTTTAAACTTTAAAGATAAGCCAAACCTTAGTTTAAGATATGGTGGCTAGCATCTCTCATACTTATTAAAGCCATATGAAATTAATAACATACATGTGTCAGCGATGTGAGCTCAGCTCAGCTAAGCTATGGACGGTTGTGTGTTCCGGTCAGACAGCCCTGGCCCTGTCAATTCGCAGGGCAAGAGACTGAATGAGTGGGACTCTCCTTTGATTCTTTGTGAGGTCTGTTCACTCCTCTCTCCTGCAGAACAGCCTCCTAGGAGTGAACATGAATCAAAGGACACACCCATCCTAAAGGAACTAGCTTCACACGAGTGTGCTGCATACCAAAAGGGCCTTTTGATGCTATGCACAAGGGAATGGGGCAAAGTTAGTGTAGACTGAGGGAGCGCAGCATAGTTTGAGGAAGATTCCATCTTGATTCTCTATACACCTCTTTCTTCCCCATTTCCCCCACTTCCTTTGGCACAAAGCACCGTGGATATGATGCCAGAAGTCAAAGAGCACTTGTCTCAAGGACGGGGATTGGTGGACCACTTAAAGCAGGCTTGCCTTTGTCCACTCACCTGTGGACTTTTGCCTATAAAAGAGGGATTCTCCCACCTCTTCATTTATTCACTCTTGAACAAACATACCACTTCGCACCATAATATGGGCCACTTCGACCCAGTGCAACCAATAATTGAACCAAGAGAACCCTCCGAAGCTGCATTTGGCACTTGACCAATGTTCATGGTGCTGTACTGTGCTCTCGAACCAGCTCACTGCTGCAGCAGCTGAGCACGTTGTTGCCTTGGGTCGAGCTTGAAGCTCGTTGTTGCATCTACTGCATTCAAAGTGCTTCTTCTGAACTGCCAGCATCTTCGTTGCCAATGTTTGACAGACCAACCGACCCTGGTGGCCTCTTTGAACCGTGACCCTTGAATGACAGCATTGCACCGCCCGACTAGAACTGAGTGCACAGTAACCAGGGTCTTCAACTGTGAACCTGATCTTGGTGGTCCTCAGGATCCCCCCACTTCTTCTAACTGCAACTCATTTCTGCTTGACACCTGCTCCCTGTCTGGAACAACACATCCGCAGCATTGAGCCTGATTTGAACTGCACAAACTGTACCGTGAGGCCTGGTTGAATGTTGTCAAATAGCCAGGAACAGCAAAGGGTATTATTAACTGATTAACCAATGCCCCATTGGTCCATCTTTGGGCTCTAGAGACTGGTTAGGCAGAACATATCCTTTTAAAGAACATTGAGGTTTTTGATTGCCTTTCACCCCGGTTTCATCACCCAGAGTAATGCATCTTTCTATTTTTGCATAGCTTGTGTTCTTTCGACAGGGGTGAGTTTTGTGTAGTATTTTTCTATTTAGTTATTATTGCTGATGGTGTGTTTAATGATACATTTTTATTGAAACTTGATTGGACATTCCCTTTACTTTGGACTGTTTTACTTTGCTGTTTTGGTTGCTACTGGATCACATTCACACCCCTCTTGAGAGTATATTCTTCCTTCAGCCCACGCTACCAAAAAAGGCAAAGGAGGTATATCTCTTAACTGAGCCCGTTTCATCTTTATGATTAGGATCACTCTTGTTTGGTAGAAGGGCTGAGTAGGCAGTTCAAAGATTGGAAAAGCTCAAATAAACTGGATAGCCTACACAATGATATACACACAGACAAGGTGATGATGTACCTAAAGAGGATACGGATTGACATAGCTCTGCTACAGGAAACCCAACTCACCAAGGAGTAGTTGGAGGTGATTAGGAGAAAATGGAGGGGTACTGTCATAGGGGCCACATACTCGGCATATGCAAGAGGGGTGATTACATGGGTGGCACCGCATGTGCCATTTCAGCTGCTTAGCTCGACAATAGACCCAGAAGGCAGAATGGTGGTGGTGGCGGGACTCCTGGAGAACAGAGAAGTGAATATCATAAATTTGTATGCCCCTAACCATGATACAGCGGTATATATTCAGTCTTTATATAGTAAAATTAGCCCCCTGGCGGGTGGCGCGATGGTGTGGGGAGGGGACTTTAATTGCACTCTGAACCCCAGGATAGATAGGTCAGATGACAAATCAGAAAAGTCGGCGCCAGCAGCTAAAGCGCTGAGGACACTGTTGATGGACCTCAGCCTAGAGGATGTGTCGAGAAAGCTACACCCAATGGATAGGCAATACTCGCTTTATGCAGCGCCACATGACCTGCACACAAGGCTGGATTACGTGTTTGCATCTGCCGGGATAGTGGGAGAAATGGTGGGGGCGGAATACAAGGCCCGGGTACTCTCCAACCATTCGCCTTTGGTCATAGAGTGGTGACATCAACCCCCCCAGAGCGCGGATCCCGACGTGGAGGCTCAGAACTGAGGCTCTACAGGATGCAGGCTTTCGAGAGGATCTGAGGGAGGCCATCGAGGAATACTTTGAAATTAATACGGGCAGTGTACGTTCTGTGGGGACAGTATGGGAGGCATTCAAGGTGGTGGTGCGTGGAGTAGCAATATCTAAATCCAAAGGGCTCCAAGGGGGTATTGAGCGGGAACTGCAAGAGACAGAAAGAGAGCTAGAGGGCCAGATACGAAATGAGGGGACCACCTGTGCGAACAGGGTTAAAATAAACGACTTACAGTTAGCTTGTAGTGAACTTTTTGACAGATTATGCAAACTAAACTATAAGAAATGCACGGAGAGGCTGCATGCAGGGGGGGATAAGCCGGGTAGGTTATTGGCTTGGTTATACAAGAATGAGACCCCCTGCTCAGTGATCAGAGAGGTCAGGGACGCGGAAGGTCAAATCCATAATACCCAGGAGAGGGTAAATGAGGAGTTCCTCAAGTATTACAGACGATTATACGAGGACACAGGAGAGGACATGAGTCAAGAAATACTAGATACGATAGAGGATATAGGGCTGCCCTCCCTAGATGACCTAGAACGAGCAGACCTAGACGCCCCCATCACCGTGAACTGGAGGCGGTGATCCAACACCTGCCCACATGTAAAGCGCCCGGGTCGGATGGGTTACCCAGCAAGTTTTTTAAAACTTATAAGCAGGGGCTACTCCAGCCGCTGCTGGCCATGTTTAATGAAGCATATGAGCGGGGGGAACTGCCGGCATCCCTCGGCGAGGCGGTGATCATCCCGCTCCTGACACCAGGCAAACTGGCCGCGGAATGCGGATCCTATAGGCCCTTGTCTATGCTCAATCAGGATAGCAAGATACTCACAGCAGTGTTGGCCAATAGGTTAAAGAGGGTAATTGGCAAGTTGATACACCCAGACCAAACGGGTTATGTCCCCGGTAGAAATATCACAGACAACGACAGGCGGCTACACCATATCATTGATCAAACTGAGGGAGACTCGAGCGAGCTGGCTATCGTGTCGCTGGACGCGGTCAAAGCTTTTGATTCAGTGCGGTGGCTGTGGTTGAAAGCGACTCTGAAAGGATACGGGATGGGACCAGGATATATTAGATGGGTCCAGATGCTATATAGTACCCCGATGGCGAGAGTTAAAACCGGAACCACAATCTCAGATAAATGGCAACTTAGGAGGGGGACCAGACAGGGATTCCCCTGGTCACCCATGTTATACATCCTGGCATTAGAGCCGCTGGCAATATGCCTGCGGCAACAATTCGGGGAGGTGGGGATCCGCACGACAGGGGGCACACACCTGATATCATTGTATGCAGATGATGTGCTCCTCTACTTGCGCTACCCGGAGGAGAACCTGCAATATGTGTTGGAGGCGATGGGTCGTTGCGCCACCCTCTCGGGCATATCGGTGAACCCCGGGAAGTCTAGTTTGTTCCCCCTGGGAAGGTATAAGAGTACCCCATTGGAGATGCTGCCCGTCTTGCAGATACCCTGGCAGACCGTGACATTCAGGTATCTGGGCGTAAATGTTTACCACAAAATAGAGACAGAGCACAAACATAACACAGAGAAAGCGATAGAGGGAGTTAAGAATAGCATGGTGTTATGGTCTAGATTACCCCTAGCCATGATGGGGAGAGCAGCTCTACTCAAAATGGTGGTCTTGCCCAGACTCTTGCACTTTTTTGTGAATGTCCCGTACTTGATCCCCAGACGCTTTTTTGTGAAACTTCATGGCATGTGCACGGGCTTCATATGGGGCAACTCCAGGAACAGGGTGGCCCTGTGGAAACTACAGAACATATGTGATAAGGGGGGCATAAACCTACCGAATTTCGAGCTGTATTACCTAGCGGGACAGCTGTTGTATGTGGCTAGGTGGTTGTCTGCGGAAGACTCGGCAGAAGCTAGACTTTTGCAAGGTGAATCGGCTCCTTACTTTGATGGAGACAGTATGGCTGCATAAAACTAAAATAGCGAGGATGGGGAGATTATTGAAGCTGGGCTGGGAAGTATGGCGCAGGACATGGAGAACGGTGGGTGACCCAGATCTGCTTTCCCAGCAGGCCCTGCTGGCGGTGCTATGCGGGGACGACTCCCAATTGTTTGAAGCGGTCCGTAGATACTGGGAACCAGTGGGATTGGCCACCCTTGGAGACATATGGCAGGAAGGGGAGGTGTTGGGATTCCAGAGGCTGCAGGAGGAAACAGGGGTGCATAGAGGCCAATTTATTTTTTATACCAGGCTCATGAAACGGGTGAGAGAGAGGTGGCCTGAGACTGTGCTAGAGGAAGAACCCGATGCCTCCCTAGAAACAATGTAAGATGTCTCGGAGGGTGGGCACGAAATATCTAGGATATATGCGCTCCTGAGGGTGAATGCGGGGAAGGAGCTGCTCCAATTGAGGCATGACTGGGAGGAGGAGGTGGGGGAACCCATGACAGAAGGACAGTGGGATAGAGCCCAAAGGTACCATTAAAAAGGTGTCCCGGAATGCGAGACTCCAGCAGATTCAGTTGTATGTCACCCATAGAGCTTACCTGACTCCCAGTAGAATAGCTAGGTTTGGAGGCTCGACTGTACAAAAATGCCCCAGGTGCGGGGAGGAGGATGCAGGACTACTGCACATGTTCTGGGCCTGCCCTGAGGTGCACAGATTCTGGAAGGAAATAAAGTTGAAAATGGCTGGTGGGGGAGTGGTACTGGACGTAGGGTCTGCTTGGGCTTGCATGCTTGGGAATTTTCCCAGGCCACGTCATTCAAAGCATATCAGTAAAATGAGGGACCTGGCCTATATTTTGGCTAAACGCAGAATCGCAATGTGTTGGAAAGCGGCCCACAGGCCCAGAGTGGAGATATGGTGGGCGGACCTCTTGAGATGTGCAGAAGCAGAAACTGTGGTATGGTTTGAAGCTGTCACCAAGGGGGGAGAGGAGGAAGCGGACCCCCTGATAGCCTGGAGGCAGCTGGTGACCTCAATGGCAAGCCCCCACCAGGTCAATCATGATACAGCAGACTCAGATGAGTCAACAAACAGAGTTTCCTGAAAATGCTCATGTAGATGATGTGGCTGAGATGGCTTGAGTTTGTGGGGAGGAGGGGGGGGGCGGACAACGACACTGTATAATGTGATGTTTTGATATTGATTATGTATCTCCTAAAAAGTTACCATGGTTGATGTGTTTGTTATAAAATAATAAAAATTGTTTAAAAAAAAAAAACGAGATACACACAGATTGGCCTTTAACGAATGCTACAGGCCTTTGAAGAAAATGCTGGGTGAAATAACCTGAGGATTAACCCCCTCAAATCGAAAATTCTGTTTTTTAAACGCCCATCAAAAATCACCAAGCATTGCTCTTGGCGTATGGATAATTCAATTATTCCGATTGCCAAAGAAATCATTCATTTGTGTTTAGTGGTTAGATTTTTCTCAACCAAGGTTCATTTGACAGCTATTGTAGAGGGGAAAGTCCTCCAATTTGGCTCACATATGAAACAAATTGTAAGCAAGTTCTGTAAGTTTTGTCTCTCTCCAGTTAACACATACTACATCGGTAAGGTAATACCTTCATTGCTATTTGGTTTAGATACAAATCTACAGTCGTACTTATTATATTGGGAGAAACTGGAGGGTAAGTTTTAGAAGCATGTTCTTTCCCTTGCAAATTGCGTACCAATAGTCGGCCTAAGGTACGAGTTAGGCTTGCAGTCCATGAAGCCATGGATGGAATGGAGATGGGTATCTCTTTACAGACTAATTCTGGTCCCTCCTCTGTCACTGTACGAAGATGTTTCTGTTGCTCTACAGGGTGGTTCAAACCAATACCTGAATAACTTAAAGTTGATCTGTAGGAAAAATTTGACAGAGCGTGACTGTTTAGAAGAAGATCTAATACATAATCCAATTAAAGTAAAGGAGAAAATAAAAAGGGCCGACCGTATTAGAACAATATCGGCCATGCGGTCTTCAAAGGTTTCTCCATCTCTAACTTGTATTGACAAACCAAGAGCCTGCCTTCCTACGTATTTGAAGAAATTTCCTGATCTGATTGCTAGGTCTGAGTTTTTGAGATTTCACTTGTATCTCCTGTCTACTTGCGAAATCCTATACATCAGACAAAGAGGAAACTGGGAATATCATCTGTAATCTGTTTGAGGACATTAATCCTCAGACCTTGAGGCATCTGTTTAGTCATTGTGCGGTGACCCTAGAATTGAGGCTGTCAAGGTTGTCTCGCTTCGTGACTCATGACTGGTGGTTAGAATAAGAATGTTTCTGGGAAAGGCTAGCGTCCGGTAACAAATCCCTATTGTCTATGGAAATCGTGAGAGTGTTGAACGAGTTGAATTTGGTTGGAATCCATTCATGATTAAGCCCTTAGAAGTCTAACTGTACGGTACTGCCCTGAAAGGTTATGATTGAGCAAGCTTCGAAAATTCTTGTAAAGGCTGCGCCCTGATACCCCCGGGTACGCTCACGCATTATAAATAATAAAACAAACAAATAAACAAACATTCTTTTTCTTTGTTCTTTGAAATGGGTTGACCCGTGTTCCTATTGAAAATGAGATGAACGATGATTTTGATAAGGTGGTCATATGTATTGACCTATGTTTTTAAATTGAAAATGCTATTTTCATTTGTATCTGTTTTTTTTTTTATGTGAACAGATACAGATTCACAAGTGTCTAAATGTACTGTCTGTAATTTTGTGTTTCGTGAAAAGTCGAATCTTTTGACTGAGAATACATTTTTATTTTAAAAAGTAGCTGGTTAAGCCACTACTCATCCATGTACTCCTGCGGAGCAGAAGCCATTCATTTCATCATACTCTTTAAAGTCCCTAGGTATAAAATCTGTAATGATAAAAGAAATTATATACCAGAAATATGCCATAATTCCTGATCAAATATAGGCAGTGGTGGAAAAATGGGTCTGGATGCGTCTTTCACTCATTGCTCAGCTTTACCTGTTGAAGATGATTGTAGTTCCCGCACTCCCCTACATCTTTATAAATACACTTATATCCCACCCAGAACATTATGAAGAAGTGTAAAGAAATGGATTATAACTTTCATTTGGCCCTCTAAACCTTGCTTGTCATATGAAACAGTAGACCATACAAAGAAGAGAGACTGCCGATGTTAACTTTAGAATTGTTTCGTGCCTGCACAGGCCTGCTATGCCATTTGTGGTTCACCAATACACATGAATTTCTACATGTGGCTACTGAAAAGGCGATATCCTATCGTTCAGAGCCTTGTGGCGCTAGTCGCCACAGTGTACTTTGTATGCATCTCAGGGCGAGTAGATATTTCTTTGAACACTCAGATGAAGAATGAATAATGTCAATTCAAACTGAATCTAGATTAATGAATTCCAAACACCAACCTATTAATTTGAAATATTAATATTCTACCATGCCCTAAAGAAGTTGAACATCTATTTTCGTGAGATTCTGTACACACTGATGTGGTTTACCAGGATCCAGGAGCGTGGTATTCTCCTAGAATTCAAGATTACTGGGCTATTGTGATAAATTATGTAAATTACATTATAAAAGAATTTGTGTGTCCCATTCCGAAAATGTGGTTGCTGATGTTTTTTTTTATCTCCGACAAATTTAATGAGAAGACATTTTATTATGGTTGCGTCAGTTGGGGCTAGATTCTTAATGACTATAGTGGTTTAAAGAACCGAAATCTGCTCGCAACTTATGCCTAAAGAGCCTAACATTCTGTTAAGAGTTATTCTGTAGTTAATTTACTGGCTTCATCTTGTAAACCCCCTAAAGACATTTGGATGGAATTGAGGAACCTTCTGGGCAGCTCCACAATCTCTCCCCACTCATTGAAACCTCATGGGGCTGGTGAGGAAGAAAGGTGAATAGTTCAATGATTTGTATTGGATTTCTGTATGTGCTGCCAGAGTGCTGGAAAATAGGAAGGGGAAGAATGGTTAACGTGTCATTAGCATGGCATTTGAGGAAGGTAAATATTAGAATTTAGCTCTTCCTGTTTTTGTTTTGCAATATTTTTGTTTTGCTCTAAAATGCTTTATAGTGAAATTAATTTAATGTGTTATGTGAATGTTTTGAATAAAAATATTAAACTATTTTCATGTCTTTATATTTTTAATGTGTATTACATTTTTGCTGCTTTTGTTAGTGTTTACAGTTTGCATTATTCACAAAATTTAATTTAGCACACATTACATGTTTACATTTTGTATGCGCAGTGTAATGCCTATAAATGTGTATATATTGTCATATGTAGAAGTAAATGTTATGTTAATAAGCTTTAACTATATATATTGTTTTAGTTTAGTGTGTTTTCTTTTTATAATGTTATACTTGTTTAGTAAATTATGTGTTTACAGTGATGACATGTACCTTGTTAATATTATTGTCTATGTAAAATACTACACCTGAATGCTTATGTATATTTTGTTACTGTAGGTTTATTTTTAAAAATACTCTGTGTATTTATTTGATGGCAATATTTTGGAGGATGTAGTCATTTTGTATTAAACAAATATTGTATACTTTCAACAGTTATAGTTATGTGCTTTTGAATAGGTTTATGCAATTACTTTTAAGTGTGAAATTGTTATGTCATGGTATTTTTGAATGGGTTTAAATGTGTGGGTGAGTTAAGGTTACAATGATATGTGATTTTAATATTATATTTTTTAAATGTATTGATAATTTATTATGTTACCTTAATGTTTTTATTTGTGATGTAGACTTTAATGTTTTTATAGTTTAACCTTAACTCTTATTTTGTGAAATGTAATATTTTATTAAAATAATTTCAACTTTTCTTTTTACAGTTACGTGATTATTGAGTTTATGTTGAGACCGCAGGCGAGCATTATGCTTAGCTCCTTATTCATTCTTCACAGAAGCCTCTCTTTAAAACACATTTCCTTTTTATTTTCATTAAACAACTAAACAACAACAAAACGTCCGTTTAAACATACAGGATTATCAATCCCCACAAGTCCCTAATGTTCCAGTAGTTTTGTGCTTCTCCAAAATAACCAATCCTTGCCAAGCACAGTATCCAGGTGATATCCTATCCATAACTTCTCCTCTTTCTTTGCTGCTCTTCCACAAGATAAGTACTGTTTGCAGTGACTCTCAGATGTTTTACTGTAGCGTGCATTGATCATTAGGCTGTCTAGTGAATGATTTGCAGCTGTGATTGTATGCGAATAAGGGTCAAAGCTCAACTTGTATCCGCGGGTGGGAATTAGTACAAAGCCAAACTTCGGGCTAGGAAGGTGGAATGGAGTCTCTGGAGCTGGCGCTCCCCCCACCGACTGGCCGAAGGTACAGAAAGGAGTGGGAGAGCACATCAGCTGCCAGCACACGATCGATCATCACACGCGATCAGCTGGGACACTAAGTGATACCCAGGATCGCAAGCAATGACGCTTGCTTTCAGGTGGCCGGTGCACTCCGCAGGGATGCGCTTCAGACGGCGAGAAAAGGACTGAGGAAAGGACATTTTCCTTTCCCATGACGCACAGGAAGCGCAGTCACCCAATCGGATTCAGGAGTTTGAGCAAAGGACCTGTCATTGCACCTCACGCACATGCACAGTAGTAATTTGAACGATCGAAACACCGAGAGTTGCCCATTACGAGCTATGGTCTGCGGGGTCTGTTTATCGTGCCTTCCCTCATTGCAGCCTGCAACCGATTACTTGCCGGCCATAGCCGTGTCTGGAGTTCAGCCAATTGAGGAACGTCTGCGAGCGCTCAAATCCCTCGTAGTGAAAAACAGCATTGCTCCTAAGAAAAGAAAGAGAGCTTAGTCCAGGTGAAGGAATCTCAGCATCACACTCCAGAAAAAGAGGAGTGTCTAATGGGGAGTTAAAGGCCCGGAAGAATACCCTATATTCTACTATCCGGGGCCATCATATTGGGGACCCACAGCTGCCCCAGGAGGAAGCCGACCCATTCAATAAGCTAAGATTGCTTTTCTTGGGAAATCGGCAGTGCCAATCCTCTTACCCTCTACCCCAGGGGCGAAAAACACAGGGGACGCCAATGAGGGCGAGACTCCTTCAGAGGAGGAGGATGACGAGGGTTACCAAGATAGTAGTATAGTGGACCTTTCTAAGGCGGACATAGCACCAAAGGTGTCCAAGTCAGTGTTAGAAGTGGGGGGGTGACATGTTTGATCCTGATAGTATACGTCACCCTAAGTCCACAGAATGGCTATCCTCGGCAAGGGTGGCTGTTACACTTCGGCAGAGAAAAACTTCCCTGCGGAGTACGTCTCATTCACAGGCTCCTTTGTGGAGCAGATACAGGTTGCCATGGCGCCTGTACAAGCTACGGCGGAACCCGTGTCAGCTGACTAGTCTCGTACGTGAAGCACATACAACAAGGCACGCCCCCACTTATGGGTTTAAAACTGCCGTCTTCCAGAGGGCTTGTTGCTGCTAATTAGTGTTTCTTACTATTTGCGGTTACGTCCGTTTTCCTTTGTGAAATCTTGTCACAAAATCCCGACTTGATTTCCTGGTTCCGACCATGCTTGAACTTTTGGATTGTTACGTCTTCTATTCCATTGGCCGCTACCTTCATAGACCGCTACCTTCTCTCCATCCTTATCATTGTCGCAATCTTCTGGTATTCGACGCAGAACGTTATTTGGATTGTCCTTCCCTGCTCCTGCTGTCTTTGCAACTCATTCTTCAGCGATTACTCGGAACACCTCAGTTGCTCCAACCCTCCTCTGGGAGCGTGTGTTTCAGGTAACCAACTGTGTTTGTTTTCTGCTATTTCTGCCAGTGCCATCTTTGACTATTGTACCTCATTTACCTGCTTCTTTGTTGGTATTTCTCTCTACTGGATTTTGGGACATTCAGTGAACTACAACACTCAACGAACTTATTTTCAAAGTGCATATCGACGCTCTCCTGATCCTGCACCAACCCGGCTCTAGTGGGACCCTCGTGCCGCCTGGGTTTACTTCCCTGTACTAACTTATCTGTTTATTATTTTTTCCTGTCGTTTTCTCCACTCCTGGAAATCGTTAACCCTTGAGAGTCCCACAATTCAGGTCTGTTGTTTTGGCTAAAAACTCTCTATAAGAAGAATCCATTAGATCAATTCACTCATTTGGGTTTAATTCTTTACTTGTAGGTCCATCACGGGGAAAGTTCCACTCCAATCCCTGCCTAGGTATTTCTTGTCCAATACTGTGCTTGATTGCTTAATTGTTTCTCTCAGCACTGTTTAATATCTTTGTATTCCTTTGCAGCATTGGTATTGGTGGTGTGTGTTCTCCCCGCTCTTTTATTCAACTGACACCTCTGCCTGTTCCAATAGAAACAGCAGAGAGGTACGTTGTAAAGAAGAGCCCCTCTTTGAGGAAGCCTGAGTCTTGTACTCAGGGGAGCTGGAATTGGAGGCTGAATATCAATTCCTGTGTACATATCGTCTCCAAGGTTATCTATCTTCCTGACCTGTTTACGGAGCGGTGAGTAACAGAATTAGCAGCCTAACAATGTCCACGGAGACCAGTGATGCGTTGAATCAGATTGTGCAAATGGTCACAGATCTGCGAACCGACTTGACCAATGCACAAGAGGCATTACGTCAACGTATGGATGCTATCCAGGTCTTGGTAACTACCCCAGCCTCAGGTACTGTTGCTGCTGCGTTGGCGTCCGGCTTTCCAGCTCCCACACAGGAACCAAATCCTATCATGCTTCCCACCCAGTTTCCTCTGGCTCCTCTTGAACGCTTCCTGGGTGATCCTAAACAATACAGGACCTTCATTAATCAGTGCAAGCTGCACTTCTTGTGTCGTCCTGCTTCATTCCCTACTTCCACGACTAAGGCGGCTTTTGTTTTGTCACATTTGGGTGGCACCGCTGCCGCCTGGGCAAATCCATTGTTAGAATCAAATAGTCATGTTCTCTACAATTGCGATGCCCTTTTAGCTATGATGAGTAAAGTGTTTGATACAAGTTATACTACTCAAGCTACCGACTTGGAATTGTTGAAGCATCGACAAGGGAACAATTCTCTATTGGTTTATCTGGCTCGCTTTAATCAGCTGGCAACGGAAACGGATTGGCCTGAAGAATAGAGGTCTGCAGTCTTCTATCAAGGTCTCTCGGACGAACTAAAGGACATTCTCTCCACTGTCCCAGTGGTTCCCATAGCATTCTGGGAAATGCTTGATTTAGTCCTTCAGATTGATGCCCGTAAAGCTGAAAGGCGCGGAGAGAAGAAACCTGCTTTATTTGCCTCAGCCCCTGCGGATGCATCTTCCTCGACACTTCCTGCACCAGAACCTATGCAGATCAGTGTGGTTAGGGGTCCACTCACGCCTGCTCAAAGAGAATACCGCAGATCGCACAATCTTTGCATGTATTGTGGGGCCTCTGATCATCTGCTGCCCGAATGCCCCAAAAAACCTAAGAGAAAGGCAGGAAACGCCAAATCCCCACAGTAGATGAAGTCCCTATGTCGGGAGGACCTCCTTTGGACTCTCAGATACAGAATCCGGTTCAGCTGGTCCGCCTTCCTGTTACATTTTCTTTGAACCAAGGTGGTTCGTTTCAGGCAATGGCAGTGATAGATTCGGGAGCAACCGGTAACTATGTTGACCAATGCTTTGCCTCTATGTCAGGCATACCGCTAATTTGCAAAACCGTACCTGAAACTGTTAATGCGGTGGACGGTTCGATCCTTTTCTCAGGAATGCTAACTCATCAGACGGTTCCATTGCATATGAGCACTGACAAAGGCAATACAGAAGTGATATCATTCGATATTATCAAAGCTCCGGCCTACAAAGTCATCCTGGGTATCCCATGGCTGCAGTTCCACAACCCTGTCATTGATTGGTCGACATATCAGATCCAGTTCCCTTCCAACGTTTGCAATACCCAATGCACTTCATTGCCTGGGATCAGCCAGGGTAGCCCTGCCAGGGCACTGGTATCCTCTACCGTGCATATTGGAGCCATATCAAACAACATCGCGTCCACGGTTCCTTCTCATTATGCAGAATATTTGGACGTATTTGACAAAGGTATGGCAGAATCTCTACCTCCACATCAGGCCTATGATTGTCTGATTGACTTGATACCAGGGATAAAGATACCTGCTGGAAGGGTGTATTCACTCACTCTCAAGGAAGATGCAGTACTCGAAGAGTACATAGATAAGGCTCTTGCCATGGGGTTTATTCGTCCTGCAAAATCCCCAGTTGCGTCCCCGCTCTTTTTTGTTACAAAGAAAGAAGGGGATTTACGTCCCTGTATTGACTATCGCGCCTTGAATGCAGCTACCATAAAAAACCAGTACCCCCTTCCCCTGATCTGTTCTCCTTGATTAGTTGGGATCCTCAAAAATATTCACTAAACTCTATCTCAGAGGGGCCTACAATTTAATCCATTTGAAAAGGGGGGATGAGTGGAATACTGCGTTTGAGACACAATACGGTCTATTTGAGTACTTGGTGATGCCCTTTGGGCTCTGTAATGCACCGGCCACCTTCCAGGCATTTATGAATGATATATTCCATGACATCCTTGATCAGTACGTGGTAGTTTACCTGGATGATATGCTGATTTATTCGCAAAACCAGACTGACCATTTACTACATGTCAAAACGGTGCCCCAGCGTCTGAGGGATCACAATTTGTTCGTAAAAGCTGGAAAATGCATCTTTCATGCCTCGGAGGTGGAATTCCTGGGTTACAATCTCACTAGCAATGGGGTTTGTATGAGCCAATCTAAAATCAGTGCAATTTTGGAATGGCCAGAGCCCAAAACTGTCAAATCACTAGAAACATTTCTGTGTTTCGCTAATTTTTATAGGCGTTTTATCAACAGCTTTTCGGAGATTTCTGCGCCTCTTACCTCTCTGACCAGTGCCAAGGTGCCATATGTATGGTCATCTGAAACCCAAAAGGCTTTTGACCAGCTAAAAGCCGCTTTCACTTCCGCGCCTGTCCTCAAACATCCCGATCCTGATCTCCTGTTTTTTGTGGAGGCTGATGCCTCGGGTTATGCAGTTGGTGCTGTGTTGTCTCAACATTGTCTCCATTCCAGCGATATACATCCCGTTGCCTACTTCTCTCGCAAGTTGACACCTTACGAGAGGAATTATCCCATTACGGAACATGAACTCCTAGCCATCAGAGACGCTTTTATGGAATGGAGACATCACCTCCTGGGGGCAAAACATCCTGTAACAGTATACTCGGATCACAGAAGCCTATTAGCTTTCAAATCAATGAAATGTCTTACTGCCAGGCAGGCGCGGTGGCATTTATTTTTTTCACAATATCAGTTCATCACCCACCGTCCTGCCAAGGCCCAAGTGTCGGCCGACACTCTCCCGCCTCCATGCGGCGAACCAGTTCCGGCGAACTGAAGCACTACCTCTTCTACCAAACAGAGTTGTTTGTGGATGTTCTGTTCAACCGTCTTTACGTTCAATCATCGTTGATTGGGTCTCAACCCATCCAACGGAATTAGCTGATTTCAACCTGGAACTAGTTCAAGGTTTGCCATTCATCCAAGGACGCGTCTTTGTTCCACCGGGCCAGGCCCAGACCTTGGCTCTCCAGTGGTCCCATGATTCTCTGGTTGCAGCACATTCAGGAAGTCAGAAAACCCTCGAGGCATTACGTTGTTGGGCTTGGTGGCCTTCCATGGCACGCGACATAAAGGATTACATCCTAACCTGTGCCATTTGCCCCCAATGTAAGACCTCCAGAGCCAAACCTCTGGGTTAGTTACAGCCTCTGCCGATCCCATACAAATCTTGGCAGATGGTGTCGATGGATTTCATTGTTGACTTGCCTGACATCCAGGAACACGACACCATTTGGGTGATTGTGGACTACTTCACAAAATATGCTTTGTTCATTCCTTGTTCCGGTTTGCCGTCAGCTCCCAGACTGGCTAGGTTGTTCATGACGAACGTATTTCGTTTCTTTGGGTTGCCATCTGTCATTGTTTCCGATCGTGGGACGCAATTTACCTCACGATTCTGGAAGACTCTTACCGCTTCCCTAGGCATTGAGGATAGGTATTCCTCGGCATACCATCCTCAGACTGATGGGCAGACTGAAAGAACTAATGCTACTATCGAACAGTTTCTACACTTATGTCTTCAGTTTCAACAGTCATGGTTCACTTCATTGCCTTATGCCGAGTTTGCATACAATAATTCAATGCATACGTCCACAGGGGTGTCTCCCTTCTTTGCCGTGTATGGTTGCCACCCTAGGGCACTCCCGCTTGATCCAACCTTGCCGGATATCAACCCGGCTGCAAGAGCTTGCGTAAGAGATCTGGATCAGGTTCATCAGGATGTTCGCTGTTACTTACTTCGGGCTCAAGATCGTGCAAAGAAGTACGCAGATGTTCATCGTTCGCCGGCACCAGTCTATCGGATTGGCATGAAGGTGTGGTTGTTATCCCGTAACTTACGGATTGCTGGTAAACGCTCTCTTCTGCCTAAATTCGTGGGGCCCTTTACCATTTCTGATGTTATTAACCCAGCAGCAGTCAAGTTGTCATTGCCACTTTCGTGGCGCATTCACCTGGTCTTTCACGTCTCCCTGATCAAAGCTTTTGTCCGGTCTACTCGTCTACCTACGCGTCCTTCACCGATTTTGGTGGACGGCGAAGAGGAGTACGAGGGCTCACGCATTATGGACTGCAAAGTCTCTAAGGGTACGGTGTTCTATCTGGTGGATTGGAAGGGTTTCGGGCCTGAGGATCGTACCTGGGAACCTTTGTCCAACTTGCATTGCCTTGATCTTTTGAAAGATTTTCATTCTGCCATGGGGTTGCTGGTGTCTTTGGGGGAGGATGCTGTTACACTTCGGCAGAGAAAAACTTCCCTGCGGAGTACGTCCCATTCACAGGCTCCTTTGTGGAGCAGATACAGGTTGCCTTGGTGCCTGTACAAGCTATGGCGGAACCCGTGTCAGCTGACTCGTCTCGTACGTGAAGGACGTACAACAAGGCATGCCCCCCTTACGGGTTTAAAACTGCCGTCTTCCAGAGGGCTTGTTGCTGCTAATTAGTGTTTCTTACTATTTGCGGTTATGTCCGTTTTCCTTTGTGAAATCTTGTCACGAAATCCCGACTTGATCTCCTGGCTCCGACCCACGCATTAACTTTTTGGGATTGTTACGTCTTCTATTCCATTGGCACTTCTTATAGACCGCTACAGTATCGACCCGGACTGCCTTCTCTCCATCCTTATCATTGTCGCAATCTTCTGGTATTCGACGCAGAACGTTATTTGGATTGTCCTTCCCTGCTGTCTTTGCAACTCATTCTTCAGCGATTACTCGGAACACCTTAGTTGCTCCAACCCTCGTCTGGGAGCGTGTGTTTCAGGTAACCAACTGTGTTTGTTTTCTGCTATTTCTGCCAGCACCATCTTTGACTATTTTACCTCATTTACCTGCTGCTTTGTTGGTATTCCTCTCTACTGGATTTTGGGACATTCATTGAACTACAACCCTCAACAAACTTATTTTCAAAGTGCATATTGACGCTCTCCTGATCCTGCACCAACCCGGCTCTAGCACGACCCTCGTGCCGCCCGGGTTTACTTCCCTGTACTAACTTACCTGTTTATTATTTTTTCCTGTCGTTTTCTCCACTCCTGGAAATCGTTAACCCTTGAGAGTCCCACAATTCAGGTCTGTTGGTTTGGCTAAAAACTGTCTATAAGAAAAATCCATTAGATTAATTCACTCATTTGGGTTTAATTCTTTACTTGTAGGTCCATCCCGGGGAAAGTTCCACTCCAATCCCTGCCTAGGTATTTCTTGTCCAATACTGTGCTTGATTGCTTAATTGTTTCTCTCAGCACTGTTTAATATCTTTGTATTCCTTTGCAGCATTGGTATTGGTGGTGTGTGTTCTCCCCGCTCTTTTATTCAACTGACACCTCTGCCTGTTCCAATAGAAACAGCAGAGAGGTACGTTGTAAAGAAGAGCCCCTCTTTGAGGAAGCCTGAGTCTTGTACTCAGGGGAGCTGGAATTGGAGGCTGAATATCAATTCCTGTGTACATATCGTCTCCAAGGTCATCTATCTTCCTGACCTGTTTACGGAGCGGTGAGTAACAGTGGCACAATACATAGCATAACGCATTAGGAAGCCCCTGGAGATGGAAGCGAACTTCCGAATGATAGCCGAGTGCCCAAGGCCAACTTTGCCCTGTAAAATAAAGCACACGCAAGAGCTGAATGGAAAAATTGTTACATTTGTGACAAAAGTGACTAAAGACGTCAGGCGAGGGCTGGACCGAGCCTGGAAGAGTTGTCAGGACAAGGTCCTCGACATGGCTAGACCACTGGCAAAGATTATGGACCTGGTGGAGAGGGCCAGTGATACAGGTAAGTCTGTGGATGCGACTAAGCGGTATCAGGTAATATTTTCGCCACCCAAAATATTGCCGTACATATGGTCATCAGGAACGGCCATAGGTGATATTTTTGGTGTCGAAAATATTAGGTGCGGGGGTGTCCCCCGCACATAAAAAAATGATGCGGGGGTGCCCCCTCAGGGTCCATGTGTTATTTTCGCCACAAAAATATGACGAAATTTTTGCATCGCAATATTTTTGCGGCGAAAATATCACATGGAACCGACTAAGCTAGCAAGCTGTGCACAGAGAGCAATATGCCTGCTGGGTAGTGCCATCTGCGCTCTGTTGGCAGAAAGGCAGTGCAGTCTGCTCCTTAAAATTGGCAGCAAACTAGAAGACCTTGCGAATTACAAAGCAGGCGTAAAACCTCCTTTTTGGGCAAGCTTTTGCTAAGGCGTTGTCCTGGTTTGTGGAGACTTAGAGCCCTGGAGAAGGCTCAAACGTCTAACAGAAAAATATTCCCAGGGCGTGTTTTCGCAGGGACTGGTCGACATAGGGGTCGATCGACCGATCGGGTCAGCTTCTGGTGGAGGCCCCAAGGCCCTAGAGCCGAGTTCTGGGAAAGCCGACAACAAGACGCCTTCTTCCTGGCCAGAGGCAGAGGCCCCCTTGGCTGAAGAGGTTGTGGCGAATACAGGCAGCAGAACGTCGCCAGCGGTAAGTGTGCATAGCGAGAGCTATTCCAAGGTGGGAGGAAGGACGGATGCACAGGTTTATAGGCACATGGCAGGAGCCATCATGCGATGCTTGGGTCTTGCAGACAGTTGCTGGTTTCGCACTTGACGTTGTGTACCCTGCAGCAAGAACAGCTCTCAGCGAGACTCAGACTGGCGAATGGCAAAAGAGGAAGGAATCCTCCTAGACAGGGAATTAGGGAAAGGGGCAATAGGGCGATGCGAAGGCGAGTGTACAGGTTTTTACAGCAATATGTTCCTTGTGCACAGGAAAGGGGAAAGTGAGACCAGTGATCCATCTGATGGAGCTAAACAGCTGGCTGGTCTATCAACATTTCAAGATGGAGGGCATACACCTCCTCTGGGATATCTTGCGCAAAGCAGACTGGCTGGCGAGGCTAGATTTGAAGGATGTGTATCTCACCATCCCAGTAGCGGTGCAGTGCAAGGACTTCCTCAGATTTTTTTGTGGCGAGGCCAGAGCTGGCGGTTCACTTGCCTGCCCTTCGGACTAACGTCAGCCCTATGGGTGTTTAACAAAGTAATGCGGCCAGTGGCGGAAGCCATCAGGGACAGAGAGATCAGGATCATTGTCTATCTAGAAGACATCGTTATCCTGGCGCAGGACAGGTTGACGCTGACAACGCAGATTGAGTGGGTATCATCCCTATTGACCTAATTAGGTTTCCTAGTGTACCAGGAGAAGTCGGAATTGGTTCAGAGTCAGAGGATGGAATTCTTGGGGTTCGTTATAGACACCAGGAAGTCCAAACTGGAGCTGCCCATGCAGGAGATGTGAGCCCCAAAAAAATGGGAGCTGAGGGCGGTGCTTCTGAAGACCCATATTTTGCTTCGGAGTCTCGCCAGGATAGTGGGTCTACTGGCTTCGTCGATCCAGGTGATATTTCCCGGGCCCCTGCATTAGAGCTCTGCAACGGCCCAAGATCAGACACTTACAGGGAGGGGTCAGGTACCATCAGATGGTTCCACTAGACGAAGACGGCAGAGTAGGACTAAAATGGTGGCTGCAGAATATGCCGGAACGGCAGAGCCATATTCGGGGACGTGCCAGAGTTGGTAATAGTCGGACGCCAGCAGGGAAGGCTGGGGTGCAAGGTGCGGAAGCCTGCAAACAGGGGGAAAATGAAAATGGTCCCAGCAAGAATTACAGATGCACATAAACTGTTTGGAGCTCTTGGCGGGCTCATTTGCAGTGAAGGCTTTCATCAGAGAACGGGTGAGCTGCTGCATCCTGTTGAAGATGGACATCGTCTTAGCAGTAAGGTACATACACAAGCTGGGGAACACGATCCAAAATGCTTGTAGAGCTAGTGGAACACATCTGGGACTATTGCCTAGAGAAGAGGATAGCAATTACGGCGGAGTATCTGCCAGGGAAGCAGAACATAATCGTAGATTGGAACTTCAGATACCTAGAGGATGCAAGCGATTGGTGGTTGTACAAGCCAGTGTTCTTCAATTACAGGAGCTCTGGGGGCAGATGGACATAGAACTTTTCGCCTCCAGGTTGAAAATGCAGAGGCAAATGTATTTCAGTTGGAGGCTAGATCCAGAAGCGTTGGGGACAGATGCGTTCCTCCACACCTGAACGGGGGCACTGCACTGTGCTGTTCCGCCGTTCATCATGCAGACTAGGACCCTGGCAAAAGTGCACATTGAACGAGCGTAGCTGATCGTTTGCCCATTGTGGAAATCTCAAGCATGGTTTCCGATTCTGATGGAACTTTTTTGGGATTTTCGGAGAGTGATTTCGTCTCAGCTTGACCTGCTGACCAACCCGAGAGGACAAGCGCATCCGCTGGTATTACCGGGGACAATGCAGTTGCTAGCGTGCAGAGTTTCAAGGAGAGTTGGTTGTTGCCTGCCCTTTTGGTGATGGCTGCACACTGTATCAGACTCCTGGGTGCCTTACACCCTTCGGAGCTATGACAGTGCTTGGGCCAAATGAGAGAGGTGGTGCACAGTGCAGCGTATTCGTCCCATTTCTCAACTTCTTAGCAAGTTTAGCGCAAGATGGCAAAGCTTTCCGTACCATAGGAGTATATAGGTCGGCCATTTCCACAGGTCATGAAAGATGTGATGGGGCAGCCATAGGAGAGCACTCATGCCCCCATTGGTACCTCATTGGTCTGCCTGTGAACGTCACAATCAAAGAAAAATATATTGTTTTTCATGGTAAATTCTAATAATTCTTTTATATATTCAAGATGTAAGTAGTAAGAAGCCGACATATCTTTATTGTGATATTGAGATGCTTTGACCGCTAGTCCATGTCTGTAGATGTGTGTATATAATGCCTTTCCATCAAAGCTTGCTAGGTAGTAATTGGCTTGCCATTGTATCCCATTCAATATCTGTATGATATGCTTGGAGTCTCGTACATTTGACTTGAGATGAATCACCATGGGCTGTAAGTACTGATCTATGTACTTGGACGCATTCTCAGTAATCCACCCTATTCCGTTGAGAATTGGTCTCATTGCAGGTAAATCCTGGTAAGTTCTGTGCTCTTTAGGAAGAAAATAAATTGTCTGCAGTCTGCGTTCTTTCCTCATCGAGTATAATCCCTTTCGCAGGCCATTTTATAACTAGTTTTGTGTAATCCTGTTGGATCTCTACCATCGCTCCCAATCCATTGTCTTGGTTGGTGCAAGAGACAATCCTTTATTAAACGTATGTAGGAAGCACAATTTGAAAAGTACACGCCCGCATCCAAAGCATGAAATAAGCAGTGTTGCATAGCAATTTGCAATGTAATTCTGTAGGTTTGCTAATTAAATTGACAAGTGTGCAGCCCAGCTGGTGATTTAAGATACCCTGTTCAATAAAATCGCAGCTTACCCTGCATTCCACTTTTGCTTTCATGGTTCTCCCTAACCTCATTTCTCTGTTCACTGCAAGGGGCTAATGATGAGTGAGTGCAGCAGTAATCATCTCCTCCACACTTAAAAGTGACGAATGCCTGTGTGGGAGTGTTAGCAAATACAAGTTATTTCTTTTTCAAATAATTGCAAACCAGAAGTAAATCAGGATGATACTTTTACTAAGCCAACAATACTCTGTTTGGCAAAGACCATTGTGTATTAACTTTATTTTCTTAAAACAGTGCTGCAATCTCATTCTTAATCCATTCCTAAAAATGTAAGTTGTGAAAATTGCATTTGGGAGTGTGCCCAATAGCCTCTGTGAGAGTTACATTTAGAAGTGTGCCCAATAGCCTCTCTGGTAAATTGAATTTAGAAGTGTTCCCAATAGCCTCTCTGGAAAATTGATTTTAATAGTGCACCCAGTAGCCTCTCTGCGGAAAATTGAATTTAGATATGGGCCGAATTTACTCTGTGAAAGCTGCATTTAGAAGTGTGCCCAATAGCCACGCTGTGGAAGTTGCATTTAGAAGTGCTCTCAATAACATCTGTGAAAGTTGATTATAGAAGTGTATCCAATAGACACTCGGGAAGGTTGCATTTAGAAGTTTGCCCAATAGCCTCTCTTGAAAATTGAATTTAGAAGTGTGCCCAGTAGACGCACTGTGAAAATTGCATTTAGAAGTGTGCCCAGTAGACGCTCTGTGAAAATTGCATTTAGAAGTGTACCCAATAGCCTCTGTGAGAGTTACATTTAGAAGTGTGCCCAATAGCCTCTCTGGAAAATTGATTTTAATAGTGCGCCCAGTAGCCTCTGTGTGGAAAATTTGAATTTAGATATGGGCCCAATTCCTCTGTGAAACCTGCATTTAAAAGTGTGCCCAATAGCCACGCTGTGAAAGTTGCATTTAGGAGTGCTCCCAATATCATCTGTGAAAGTTGATTATAGAAGTGTATCCAATAGACACTCGGGAAGGTTGCATTTAGAAGTTTGCCCAATAGCCTCTCTGGAAAGTTGAGTTTGGAAGTGTGCCCAGTAGACGCTCTGTGAAAATTGCACCTAGAGGTGCACCCAATAGCCCTCTGCTCAGTAGCCTCCCTGGTAAATTGAATTTGGAAGTGTGCCCAATAGCCTCTCTGTGGAAAATAGAATTTAGAAGTTCGCCCAGTACCCTCTCTGGGAAAGTTGCATTTAGAAGTTTGCACATTAAAAGAGCATATAACCCATCATATCACACCACCACGCTTACTCTTTCCTTTACATCACCACTCAACTAGAACACAGAGATACTATGACACCATTCGGTATAACTGTTCTCATACGAACATCCGCCGCTTACCCCACATCATTCTATGTAAACACTGCTGGTCTCACACCCCCAGCCAGGCGCTTTCCTCAGGCCTAACGCAGCCACATCTGTTCCGGATAAATCCTGCCAGAACGAACACATTCTCCTGATCTCTCAACCACCACACCTGCCGATAAGAAGCAGCTATTACACGAGTACCGCACGTGCTGCACACATACCCGGTGCTCAAACGCACCTTTTGACTCTCCCTACTCTCTCTACTGACCTGAACTTCGGTTCCCAAGGGGGTTCAACCTACCAGCGCCTTCAGACCCGACCAATGGTATATAAGGCGCTATATAAGTGCAAAATAACATAACATAACATAATGCATAATTCTCCAGCATTGGATCTTTCATGGATTCACATGCTTAGAATATTCCCCGTCGTCAGACTGGGACCCCTCGGTACACATATATAGCCTTTTCCTATAGGAAAACTTCTGACACTTTTGTGTCCTATCTACGTCCTTTTAGGACCCGCCTACGCATGCTCCGTAGGCCGTCCCAGTATAAGAGGCCCGCCCCCGCGGCTCCCCCTCAGATTTCAACGGTCTCCGAAGTAGTGGGATCTCCTTGCGTCGTCTTACTATTTTGTACAAGGTTGTGTACCTGGAGTTGGATTTCGAGGACATTTTTCCTCCATGTCAGGAAAAGCGCTGTTCCGTCCGTGCGCGACGTGCGGCTTGAAAAAAGTTTACGAGGGGGACGGACATATGGATTGTATATACTGTCTCCACCCTCATCATTCGGCTGATAACTGCGACATATGCAAAGGGTTTTCTCAAAAGACCCTCAAAGACCGAAATCGACGGCTGGTGGCATGGCTGAATGATGGAGCGGGGGCATACCCCCCTTTGGAGGTAGGCTCCACACAATCGGCGAAAACATCACACCGCGATGCCTCGTCGGAACCACCGGCGAAGAAATCTCGACCGACGGAAAAAGAGTCATCTTGGAGTCATTCAGCTAGAGAATCCTCATCGAAAAAATCGTCATCTACATCAAAAAAGCATGACAAGGAAAGGCCGAAATCCTCCTCGGGCGATCATCATAGATCGGCCACGAGTCGAGAGTCGAGTAAAGGCAGTCCTAACCACCTGCTAAGTCACCGTCGTCGCCGGCGGTCCAGTCATCGGCCTCCACCCTGCCACTGACGCATGTGGTATCCACCGTCCCACCGACAACGACTGCGACGGTGGCCTCGTCAATGGAGGTTCTACAGGAAGCCTGGAGGCCTGAAGTTTTTGATCCGATCCTCCCGGATACTTTACTGCAAGAACAGGCTGTGTCGCTGTCCTCGGGAGAGGACGAGATCGGGAGAATAGCTGGCCCGGCAGACCTCGGGCTATGAGTGGTTGACAAGTCGTCGACGAGGGGATCCGGTATTCCGGTATCAGCCCCTCTTCTCAATCCTCAATCTGTTTTGTCGTTGGAGATTCTGTCCACGCTTCAGTCTTTAGTACAGTCGTTGGACCAGAGACTACCTCAGGTAAACCTGCCACAGTCACCCGTCGACGAGCCGGGCCCGTCCCGTCCACCGACACACTTCCGCACGCCAATCTCAGCACCACTGGCACACCAAGAGGAAGGTGAGCTGCCAGATTCGGAGTCTGACAGGGGAGCCATGTCGGATATCTCATCCCCCTCCAGGGATCCAACCTGGGAGTCAGAGGTGAAGTTAGAAACCCCAAGAAGCCCAGCTCACCCGTCCCCTCCGGACGACCTTGCATCATTCCATTCTATGATGGAGAAGGCGTGTAAGAAATTTGGTTTGTCCCAGGAAGAACAGAAAAAGGACTGTTTTTTTTGTTCGACCACATGGGTAAGAGAAAGAGGTCTGTGTTCTCAATACCAATACTAGACCACGTGTGGAAGGAGGGGTTGCAGACAATGCGTCACCCTTTTCCGGAGCCGGCAGTGAAAGGACGCCTTGAGAAAAAGTTTAAGGCTCCAGAGTCTACCCCCAATTGTTTATCCTCCCAACCAACGCCTGATTCGGTGGTGTCGGCGGCAGCGGCGAGGAAGGCCAAGGCCCAGCACAAGTGCACGACTCCGCCTGAAAACGAAGCAAGACGTCAGGATGCCTTTGGCAAAAAGTGCTATCCGTGGGAGCAACCACAGTAAAGGCCGCAAACTCTCTGGCTATTGTAGCCAGATACGACAGAGAAATGTGGCACAGGCTAGTGCCGTTGCTGGATCATCTTCCGGAAGCGCATAGGAAGGCAGCGATGTTACTTGTCCGAGAGGGTGAGGAAGCCTCCAATCACGCAATAAACATCGCGGTTGACCTTGCTGAGTCAGGATTCAAGCAAGTCAATAATGGGGTCGTATTACGACGACAGTCATGGCTTAAGTGTACCTACTTCAGACCAGAGGTACAATACAAAGTATTAGATATGCCCTTTGAGGGAGACCTTCTATTCGGAGAGAAGGTAGACGAGGCCCTAAAGGGAATGAAAGAGGACTCGGAAACGGCACGTTCATTGGGTGCCCTCCAGAGTGGCCGAAGCTACAAGTCTTTTCGTCCCTTTAGAGGGGCTTCAGGTAATTCCAGATTCTCTGCGTTGGGAGACAGATCCTTTGGTAGGTCGGCTTACCCCTCCCAGGGATACAGGCGTGCTTCCCAAACTGCAAACCGACGCCGGAACTTCCAGACGTCCAGGAAGAGACCATCCTATCCGTCGTCGTCGAGAGACAAGCAAAATAAAGATCAGCAATGACGAACAACACACCGTTCTGGGGGGAAGAGTATCAGCCTATGTCGTCGAATGGGAACGAATAACGACGGATCAATGGTAAGGAACGGGCACTCTCTACAATTCAAGCACAGCCCTCCGCACATTCCACCTGCGTTCACCGCTCATTCCCATCTGAGGATACTGCAACAAGACGTAACACTCATGTTAGCAAAGGGCGTGATAGAATTAGTTCCAACATCACAGAAAGGTCAAGGAGTCTACTCAAGATACTTCGTTGTAAAAAAGCCGAACGGCAAATGGCGTCCCATTTTAGACTTATGCGATCTCAACAAGTCTTTAAAGAGCCTGAAATTCAAAATGCTCACGCTGCAAGAAGTGATCCGAGCCATTCAAGAAGGGGATTTTCTAGCGTCCCTGGATTTACAGGACGCGTACTTCCATATTCCAATGTGTCGGAAACACAGGAAATTCCTGAGGTTTGTAATAGGGCGGACTCACTACCAGTTCACGGTTCTTCCCTTTGGGCTCAAGACCTCCCCCAGAACGTTCACGAAATCCCTGGCCCCGGTAGCGGCTTGGCTAAGGAAGCAAGGCCACCACGTATACCCATACCTCGACGTCTGGCTGTTAAGGGGATCCTCCCCAGCGTCGACCAACACAAGTTTGCAAGCCACCATGCAGCTTCTACAACAGCTGGGATTTGCCATAAACTTCGAAAAATCCTCTCTGCGGCCATCGAGAACGTTGGTGTTCCTGGGGGCACAGTTCGAGACCCAGTCGGGGCTAGTGAAGCCTTCTCTCGACAGAACCTCAAAACTCAATCAGCTGGCGAGCCGACTACGACAAACCACCCTGGATGGCATCCTGCATCCATCTGGTGGCAAACTGTCACCTATTCATGGGGCCAGTCCAGGAATTCCTCGTGGACCGATGGACACAGGCCCAAGGATCGTGGTCAGACAAGATAACCAACGTCGACGACAAGCTGCTCCGGACCCTTCAGTGGTGGCAGAGTTTCCACAATCTGAACAACGGTGTACACCTACAGGAACCGGAGTTTCAGCGAACCATAGTCACGGATGCGTCCCTAACCGGATGGGGAGCTCACATGGGTACTCTTCAAACGCAAGGTCGCTGGTCTCAAACGGAGTCACTCCTACACATAAACGTGTTAGAGCTCAGAGCAGTACGATGGGCCTTGAAGGCATTCCTACAACACATCAAGGGATCGCGAGTACGAGTGCTGACGGACAATACGACGGCCATGTTTTATTTGAGAAAACAAGGAGGGACGCGATCAAGAACTCTTTCCATAGAGGCCCAGAAAACATGGCATTGGGCTTTAAAGCACGAGATTTCCATCGTGGCTCACCATCTCCCGGGAGTGAGGAATTCGCAAGCAGATTCCCTCAGCAGAAGGATGGCCCAGATACACGAATGGGAAATGGACACAGTTCAGCTGATGAAGGTGTTCGAGAAATGGGGTCACCCCCCTCTGGACGCTTTCGCAACCAAGGAAAACAAGAAATGCGAGCAATTCGCAAGCAGATGGCCTCAGGAGGGTTCCATGGGGGAGGCATTCTCCTTCCCATGGATGGACATGTTCCTTTATGCTTTTCCTCCGTTTCCCCTCATACGGAGGACAGTACAGTGGATACGCAGATACAGTTGCCGGGTAATTCTAGTGGCACCGTACTGGCCGCGGCAACCGTGGTTTTCCGACCTGCTTCACCGGTCGCTGGAACATCCAATAGCGTTTCCAAGAGTCCCGAACCTACTGTCCCGGGACAAAGGCACGGTGTGGCATCACGACCCGGACAGTCTCAACCTTGCAGCCTGGCTCCTGACTTTTCGGAGTTCGGTGCTTTAGACGTTTCGGAGGATTGTCAAAAAATTCTGCAGGCGGCTCGAGCCCCTTCTACCAACAAATCTTACACCTATAAGTGGCGGAGGTTCTGTGAATGGTGTCAAGGACAACAAGGCCTACAACTGTTGAAGGTGACGCCGGAACAACTTCTACCTTACCTGCTTCTCTTGGCGGAGAGGGGTTTATCTTTCACATCGATAAAGGTGCACCTGGCGGCCATCTCGAGGTTCACGAGGAAGAGACAGTCGTCTCCTCTATTCAGCGACAGACTTGTGAAACACTTCATGAGGGGTTTATTTTGAACTTTTCCCCCGGTAAAACGTTTCCCACCAACTTGGAGTCTCAACATAGTGTTGGCAGGCTTAATGAAACCACCCTTTGAGCCTATGGCCACGTTGGACATGAATTTCATATCGTGGAAGTTGGCATTCTTAATTGCTATCACATCAGCTAGGAGAATCTCGGAACTGCAAGCATTGGTCGTAGACCCGCCATACTTAAGATTCTTTAAAGACAAGGTGGTCCTGGCAACTAATCCTACGTTCGTCCCAAAAGTTCCGACAGTGTATCACAAACTCGTCCATTGTTCTCCCTACTTTCTTCGCGACCCCATCATCGGCAGCAAAAAAAGCTCTTCATACCTTGGACGTTAAGAGGGCCCTGAAATTTTACCTACATCGTACACGGGAACTCTGGTCTACTCGACAACTGTTAATCGCATATGGTCCGTCGACGAGGGGAAAAGCAATCTCTAAGCAAGGATTGGCTCGATGGGTCTCATCGACGATTGCGTTTTGCCACTCCAAGGCCGGAAGGCCGCTGCAAGGGCATCCTAGAGCCCATTCTACAAGATCAACGTCCTCCTCAGCAGCATTATGGGCAGGAATTCCGCTAACGGACATATGCCAGGCTGCGCATGGTCAGTGCCCCACACGTTTACCCGCCACTACTGCATTTGTATTTGTATTTGTATTTTATTTATTTCTATAGCGCACCAGGCCCAGGGGCAACCGGGCGCTTAACTTAGTTACAACAAGATGAAAGCATGACAAGGCAATGTGACAGAGTATTACAGGAGTATTACAGGAGGATTTACAAAATTTACAAGTAGGGCAGTAAACTGGTGTTAGCTGTCTTGGGCGGATAGCCAAGCTTTGGTAAGGTGTTTGAATTTCAGGAAGGAAGGTTCTGCTCTAAGGTCATTGGGGAGTGAGTTCCAAAGTTTGGCTGCCAGGATGGGGAAGCTGGTTCCACCTGATCTTTGGAGATTAAAACGCGGGATGACAAGGCAGTTGGCTTGGGCCGCTCTGCGAGGTCTGGTGGAATTGTGGAAAGAGAATCTGTTTGCCAGGTAGCGAGGGGCTTGGTTGTGGAGGCATTTGTGTGTGAGAGCCAGGGACTTCAAGGAGATGCGATGTGGGATAGAGAGCCAGTGCAGGTTGCGCCTGGTGTCAGATATATGCTGGCGCCTAGGAATGTTAAGGGCCGCTCTGATCGCATTGTTTTGGACAATTTGTAGCTTGTTTAGGTTGCGGAGATTAGTACCTAGATAGAGGGCATTACAGTAGTCGACCTTGGATAGTACGAGGGTCCTGGCCAAGGTTACGCAGTTGGCTGTGGTTAGGAACGGGCGACAGGCGGTGATGAGCTTGCAAGTATACGCTGCTGCAGATGAGACTGCGTTGGACTGTCTAGTCAAGGATAGGGTTGAGTCAATGTAAATCCCTAGGGTTTTTGTGTCCTTAGCAATAGGGATGGTGTTCCCATCAATGGTGAAAGACTTGAAAGCAGGGTCGAGTTTAGTGAGTTTTTGTGGTGAACCAAGAATGAGGAGCTCTGTCTTTTCATCATTTAGGCAGAGGCAGAGGCCGTGTTGGGCCATCCACGCTTGGATGACCTGGTAGATGGCGTTGACGGCGAGGGAGTCAGTTGTGTAGTCTCCTGTGATGGGGATTAGTATCTGAGTGTCGTCAGCGTAATTGGTATACGTGACGCCCAAATGGTCCAGAATATCAAAAGGGGTTTGGTAAACACGTTATATAACGTGGGCGAGACACAAGACCCTTGAGGCACACCACAAGAGACCGGAGCGGGTGGTGCGGCCGCAAGTGGGGAAAACACGCGCATTGATCTATTATCCAGGAAGGATCTGATCCAAGTAGAAGCATTTTCTGAGAAATGTGCGGCTGATTTGAGGTGATGGCAGAGAATTTTGTGATTGACAAGATCAAAAGCAGCAGAGCGGTCCAGGAGAAGTAATAACGCCAGTTTGCCTTTGTCTTTGAGATCTTCGATCTGCGTTTTTAAATCGATAAGGGCGGTCTCAGTGCCATGGCGAGGCCGGAACCCTGATTGCCTGAGTCCCAGAAGTTTATTTGATTCAAGGTATTCCTGAATTTGTAGGTGGGCCGCGCGGTCAAGGATTTTTATTAAAAAAGGTACAGTGGTAATTGGTCTGTAGTTTGTGGGTATGCTGGGATCCAGGGTAGGTTTTTTCAGAAGCGGGATGACCCACGCATCCTTAAGATTGTCCGGTACAATCCCAGAGCTAAAGGAGGAGTTGATGAGCGTAATGATGAATGGTGCTAGGTCGTGAGCTGCTTCCTTAATAATAGGTGCAGGACAAAGGTCACCCTGACAATTGGACGGTTTAAGGCTAGTGATGATCTTTTCCACTTCGAGAATGGAGAGTGGAGAGAAGCTAAAAGGAGTCAGAGAGTCTGTGATAGAGAGGTTTATGGTAGGTATAGGGATCTGTAGAGGGTTAGATTGAAGGCTAGATTGTTTGTTGTTGATTTTAATTTGGAGAGTGGCAATCTTACCTAGGAGAGCTTCTTGGATTTTGGAGCACCAGGTGCTATCTTTGGTACAGGTGTCAGGTGGAGTAACAGGAGTTTCAAGTTCTTTTAGGATTTTAAACAGTTCTTTGGTGTTAGATTTGGCTTGTTCGATGCGTTTGTTGTATGTGTCTTTTTTTGCCTGGAATATAGCTTCCTTGTAGTTAAGGGTGGCCAGGAGTACGCATGATTTGTTAGCTAGAGAGTGATTGCTTCTCCAGTGGGATTCTGCAATTCGCTTTTCTTTGCGTAGAGCTCTGAGATGGGGTGTAAACCAAGAGTTTAGGTGGGCTCGAGGTTTAGATTTTCTCAGTTTCGAGGGTGCAATGGTGTCTAAGGCTATAAGCATGGCCCGGTTGAATGTGTCGACCAGGGCCGTGGGGTCAGAGCATGAGGGATCCCGGTCATTGAGAGCTGGAAGGAGGAGGGGGAGGAGTCTATCGCAGGTAATGTTGCGTTTGTTACAGGTGGCCATAGCCGGGGCAATGTTGTGAGGGAGGCTGATAGGTTTTGGACTCAATATTGAATGTAATTAAGTTGTGGTCTGTCCAGGCGCACTGTTGGTTAGAGGTGATGTTGATGGGACAGTTGAGGGCGCCTTTGACAATGTTTGAGTTAGGGGAGTTGGAAGATGGTGGTAGATTAGGTGTAAGTGTGGGTGGTGACAAAGGGTGAGGCAGTTTGATGCGGTGAGCTAAATGATGGGAAGCGTGGGTAAGACGCGAGCCAAGTCTAGCATTTCTCAAGGAGATAGAGCAGGGTAGGTTAGGTAAAGGTCTGGTGGCGAAGTGCTGGATCCAGAGGGCTGGGTTGTTAAGATAAGGGTTGGTGTGGTGAGCGTGGGATGGCATAGTTGAGGTGTGATGCAAGTAAGAGTGGCAGATAGGGGTGGTGGTATGGTATAGTGCAGTGCAGCCAGAGTGCAGTATAAGGAGGAGAAGGGTGGGCAGCAGTCTGGTAAGTAGGGTACTGAAAGAGTACAGAGGAGAGTTTGCAGTAGTTAGACTGTTGGTGGGGGGCATGTTGACCTAGTAGAGTCTAAGCGCGCGTGGTCTGGTAAGGATGGCGAGGGCGACCATATGACACTTACACAATTACAGTAGTCTGTTAGTGACCAAAGGCACAACACAATTGCAATGGTCCGTTAGCGACCATAAGGCACAACACAATTGCAGTGGTCCGTTAGCGACCATAAGGCACAACACAATTGCAGTGGTCCGTTAGCGACCATAAGGCACAACACAATTGCAGTGGTCCGTTAGCGACCATAAGGCACAACACAATTGCAGTGGTCCGTAAGCGACCAGAGGGCACAGCCAAAAGCAGTCGTGAGGCATAAAGCACTAGGGACTGAAAATGACTGTACTATTAAGATGTGGCAGCAGTAACGCATAGAGGCGGTGGAATTGGAGGCATAAGCGTATGTAGCAAACAGTTATCGAAGGTGAAAATAACCGAGTTCAAATGTTTATGATTGCGGAGTAGCAGAAGACATACCAGAAAGCACAATAGTGTAGACTGAGGGTATCCCCTCTACTCACAATGGATTAAAGGTCCGAGTAGACACTGGCTCCAAGGCTCCGGAGGCGAACAGGGGGCAAACAGGGGCCTTAGTGCGGGCCTTTGTTGAGAGGCCGGCGTTCCCGCCTGCCGGCGGAAGGGGATAATTATGAATGGGGAGGTCAACAGCTGATTCGTGCGGCCAGAGCCTCGCTCTGGTGCCGCGATGCGCCCGCCATTGCTGGCTGGGCCAGGCGGAAGAATCTGCCGAAGTCAGTCGATTCTCACGAAGCGTTGCGCTTCAGAACTCGACGTGCAGCTGGAAATCCATAAATATGCACGATGGGCATACCTGACTGTGATATGATGGCAGCCCTCGCCCTTGAGGGAATTCGGTGAGGCAGGCAGCATGCGGACGAGGTGCAGATGGGAAGAGCAGTCCTGCGCCATCTGTTTCAGTAAGGTAAGCTCCACACTGTGGAGAGTTTTGTTTTTCTACCTTTTGATGACAGTATGCTTTATGAGGGTACGGTTATATGAGTAAACTTATTCCTGGTGTACATATGCATTGTGTATTATGGTGAGGGTATATTACATTACATTCTCACCGCCGCTTTGAGGTGTTACTGCTATACAATCTATTCTAAGCATGTGAATCCATGAAAGATCCAATGCTGGAGAAGGGAATAGTTTCTTACCTGTAACTCCATTTCTCCAGCATTGGTATCTTTCATGGATTCACATGCGCCCGCCAGCCTCCCCGGAATGCAATGTATTTGCTTGATAAGTTTAACCCTTCCTACTTTGGAGGGGCCGTAATCTGAAGGATAGCCGCGGGGGCGGGCCTCTTATACTGGGACGGCCTACGGAGCATGCGTAGGCGGGTCCTAAAAGGACGTAGATAGGACACAAAAGTGTCGGAAGTTTTCCTATAGGAAAAGGCTATATATGTGTACCGAGGGGTCCCAGTCTGACGACGGGGAATATTCTAAGCATGTGAATCCATGAAAGATACCAATGCTGGAGAAATGGAGTTACAGGTAAGAAACTATTCCCTTCTCCAGCATTGGATCTTTCATAGATTCACATGTTTGAATATTCCCCGTCGTCAGACTGGGAATCCTCAGTAATTTAAAATAACAATATATATATATATAATATTTTTCCATAGGAAAAGGCTATGAGGATTGCCCATTATGTCTAATAAGACTGCATTTTAGCTATGACAGCTCGACTTGACGGGGAGCTCTGGCTACGTATGTCGAAACTAGCCAAACATCTGTTGGCAGAATTCCAGGAGGAGGCAAAATCAATAATAGCTGATGGGCAAGCCACCTTGGATCACATGATTGACGCAGCTATGGATGTTGTTTTGTAGCTGTAAGCATATATTTATCAAAGCAGGAGACCAACGTAATCACACCAACATCTTTTTAATGTATATTCTTAACTGAACTCCTCGTCACATTCCAATATTACGTATTCCCTCAACACATGACAACTAAACATTCTAAATATGACGTTTGATAATGAACATCACAAGAGATGTCACTGAATCAGATTTTTGACAAATGGCACATAGAACAGTCCTGAGATGGACACAATCTATTTGGCAAGAAGATTGGCAATCATTTAAAGGGTATTAAATTGGAGGTTGCTCCAAGGCCCGGTAGTCATCATTTATGTAGTCACTCTCGGCTCAAAATCTGAAGATGGCTGCCTGGGGTGGAGCTTAACCCCTGCCCCCTCATTGGTTGGGGTCATAAAGGACCTAAGGGATGTGGAGGGACTACATAAGTGAATGTCTTATTAGACATAATGGCCAATCCTCATTGCCTTTTCCTATGGAAAAAATGTATATATATCATTATGTTAAATTACTGAGGATTCCCAGTCTGACGACGGGGAATATTCAAGAATGTGATCTATGAAAGATACATATGCTGGAGAAATACAGTTACAGGTAAGTATCTAAGACTTCTAGTATTTCTACTGTAAAACACTTACTTGTCTCCAGGTTTCTCAGAAAGGTTTAATGTGTATATTTATTTATTCATTACATTTGTTTAACGGCCAAAACCCAGGGCTATCATGGCGTTTGTACAGCAGGCATGAAGAGAGCGGTCATAGTCTAACACAAAGGTAGTAATGCAGGATTAGTCATATTTGTTAAACAACCATGTTTTCACAAGCTTTATTAAAGGCCTGATATTCCGTGGGACAGAGTTCTAGAGCGGAAGTGATTGGATACAGAAACTCGCTCCACCTGCTCTTTCACTTTTAAATCTCACTAATCCTACGTTCTTCCCAAAAGTTCCGACAGTGTATCACAAACTCGTCCATTGTTCTCCCTACTTTCTTCGCGACCCCATCATCGGCAGCAGAAAAAGCTCTTCATACCTTGGACGTTTAAGAGGGCCCTGAAATTTTACCACACGTTTACCCGCCACTACTGGCCACTACTGGCCACTACTGGCGGGTAAACGTCAGTAGGACATGGTTAGAGGAATAACATCGGGCCTCACAATGGGTTTACGCATGATGCTGTTGAGATAAAGCAGAGCGTCCTTGTAGACACAGCGAGTGCCTATGTTTTGAATTCAATGCAGGCTTTAATGGGGGGGAGCCAGTGGATGTCACTCCTGGTAGCTGAGATATGGTCTCAGCATCCTAGGCCAAGGGCTACTCGAAGGGCTTTATTTTGTGGTAGTTGGTTTGGCAAGGTTTTTGGCTGAGGTGCCCAAGAACTGAGTGTTGCAATAGTCCAGTTAGCTGATTATGATGGCTCTAGCAGTTGTATGGAGTGAGAAATTGTCTGCGCAGGGTGATCATTTTGTAAGTGTAAGATGTCGACAATGAAAAGGCATTCATATGTTTGGTGATGGAGAGTTCCGCCTCAAGGTAGACTCTGAGAGGCTTAAAATATTTCCAGACTGGTATATTGGAACTGTCGATGGTAAATTCAGAAAATGCAGGATCCAAGTTTTTGAGTCGGATGGGGGAGCCCACAATGAGGCACTCTGTTTTGTCATCATTAAGACAAAGATTGTGGTTGGCTATCCAATTCTGGATAATGCTTATGATGTTGTTGATGGACTCTACTTCTTGGGAGTAATTTCCTGTGATGGGGAGGAGGATCTGAGTATCGTCTGCGAAATTGGTGTAGAGGATGTCAACGGAGTCTAGATGGCCGTGTAGGTATTATAGAAAGTCAGATTGCAAGAGCCTTGGGCGACTCGAAGAGGGGCCATGATGGGGTCGACAGCTGAGTCACTGATTAATATTCTGGAGCAACAAGCACTCAGAGGATTTGATTCAGGTTACTGCATGTGTGGAAAAGTGGAAGTTAGTGGATAGGTTTTGGCAGAGTATGTCGTGTTCAACTAGGTTGAATGCCGCAGAGAGGTCAAGGAGGAGAAGGTTGCCAAGGTTGCCAGAGTCATGGATGCTGTCTAGTTGGATTTTTAGATCTAGGAGGGCAGTTTCCATGCTTTGTTTGGGGCAAAAGCCAGATTGTCTAGTGCCCAGCAGGCGATGTTGTTCTAAGGAAAGTTGAATTTGGGAATTAGCCAAGCAATCCAGGATTTTGAGGAGGAATCGTATGGTGGTTGGGACGATAGTTGGAGGGGATGGAGGGGTCAAGGGAGGATTTGAGTGGGGTGACCCAGGCTGCTTTAAGCGAGGTAGGTACAGAGTTGGTAGAGAAGGAGGCGTTGAAAGTCAGTGATAATGGGGGTCAGGGTGGTGGCGCAGAGCTTGCCAATGTGGGCTGGGCAGGTATCACCCTTGCAGTTGGAAGATTTGATAGTACAGATAGTTCAGAGAACTTGACTGAGAGACTTGGGTGGGGACAAGGGGAGCTGAAGGGGCGTCAGGGTAGACTGGGTTGAGATGATGGTGTCCGTGCATTTATCGCAAGAGGTTTCACTGCGACTTGGACTTTTTTAGCAATGATTGTCTTTCAATGTATCCATTTTATTAGCAAGGGCTGTTTTGATTGTGGAACACCACTCTTTGTCTGAGCGAAGATGGGAGTTGATGGGGACATGGACTTCTAGCTCTTTGAATATAATAATACACAAATTAACCTTCCTTTTTCTAATAAAACTTTTTATTTGCATTTTTATAACTAATGACATACAAAACATAACATCTGTAGAGGTTCATATGTTTTAAAGAAACATATCTGGAGTGCCACACTGT
The DNA here is from genome assembly GCF_040938575.1 of Ambystoma mexicanum. Taxonomy (NCBI): domain Eukaryota; kingdom Metazoa; phylum Chordata; class Amphibia; order Caudata; family Ambystomatidae; genus Ambystoma; species Ambystoma mexicanum. The sequence goes on along the minus strand of NC_090930.1, from coordinate 553,537,385 downwards.
TGGTAACTTCTCTCCCACTTAACCCTCAACCCCCACTCAGGGCAAATGCTGAATAGTTGGGGAGAGCTGGACTACAGGAACTAGAATTTCTTGCTGCAACATCCTGGTGCTAACCAGTAGGATTCAACCTTGCACAACTGAATCAGATCTGACTCTTAGGATTACTGAGGCATGAAAGCGTGCTCTAGGAGGTGAAAACCACCGGACTGTGAGCGGATTGTAGCTGGGACGCATAGTTGCGCCTCTACCACCCCTCCTTTGTCTACAAATGTTTTAAAGAAGGAGCACATCTCAACCCCAAAAAAGGACCGCATGTCACCACCAAGGTCCTCCAACCACTGTAATGAGTCATTCAGGAAAAAGCATTATGAGACAGAACCGTTTTAAACCATAGTTTAAAGTTTGCGGTACAGCATGCCTAAACATATTTAGACAAAACCCTTGTTTCCAGTGCTCCAGATGAAAATTTGAAGTGGGAGCAATTTACTCCCTATTTTTTTAAAGTTGGGAGTAAAATGATTTTTTGGGGAGCAAAAATGCAAGTCCATTTCTCAATGGGAGTATTTTAGAAGCAAGTAAAAATGTTTTAACTGGAAATATTTTTTTAATAATATCTATGCACCTAGTTATTTATGTACATCAAAATATACATGTTTACTTCTTGCATTTTGGCAGTAATAATAGTAGTTTCCTCCTATGGTTCTACATGCATTACTGGTCCAAACATATCCATGGAGCTGTTTGGGTGAAAGCAGGGTCACAAGGTCCTAAGTGTCTGTCTCCCATTTTTTGTCGGCAGTATTTTTACTCCCTTTTTTGATTTTTTTGGAGCTATTTGCCTATATTTAGGCAGTAAAAGTGGCTGATACACTGCTTATCTGTAGGGCTGTTTGCTTTTTTGTTTCCCCTTTTCTTGTCTGTCGTTTAGTGATGTAATTTCTATTTGCTCCATATCTTCACCTATTTCTGGGGCTACCCTCTACTTTTGTAAACTACTCTGGACCATGACATCATCTTGTCCATAATAGTTTACCAACTAAATACATTTTGTTTGTTACGTCTATCTTAAAATGCTGTGATATCTGGTCCTGTGAGAGCGAAGGCAGTGTTTATGAAGGACATGGCATATCTTTTGGGATCAATGTCGACTCATGCTCCAAGCAAAATCAACTTAGAATTTCTATCACTGAGCCATTCCAGCAATGATGACGGTTCCTATGAATATGCACCTCTGGATAATATTGCAACTCCATATTCTTAAACATCAGGCACTGCAGTCATCACCACATCTGCCCATTTGAAAAAGATTGGCCCTGGAGTAATAAACTTGATGTAAGCCCCATTTATGTGTACTTATACTGAACAAGGTGCAAAGAATTCTCAAAGTCAGCTGACTAGCAATGTCAAAAATTATATAGTTTTACTGCAATGAAAGACGTTAGTGTTTGACTGATATGCAAATGAATGTTTCCCATCTGTGAAAGGTACAGTGAGCAAAAAGCATGTGCTGCACTCTCATCTCAGAACAGGTTATCATGCCATGTTCTTTCTGGAGAGGAGCGCCTGCTACCTTTTTTGAAATATTTGCAAGGAACTTGGGGTTGGTCACCCCGAGTTGCCTGGGGGCAACCAGACGTGGACTGCCTGCTCACTGTGCTCAGAGAGTCACAGCTTCACCTCACTGATGAGGCCCAACAAGGCTGAAACACGTGTATGGGGTTGCTGTTGGTACTCTTGTTCAGAGAGGAATTGCCATAGCATTTCGGTGCTGGACTGCCCATGTGGGCGGGACAAAGACTGATATGCAAATGGATATTTCCCATCTGTGAAAGGTACAGTGAGCAGAAAGCGTGTGCTGCAAACTCTCATCTCAGAACAGGTTATCATGCCATGTTCTTTCTGGAGAGGAGCGCCTGCTACCTTTTTTGAAGTGTTTTGTACAATGTGGACTTCTCTTTGGATTCTATCTTTGTATCAAATATGTTTAAATTGAGTGGGGAGTCCTTGGGTGGATGCACGACTGCGATGTGCATGTGCAGAAATCTCTGGTGTCCAAATTCTTCCTGCAGAGCCTGGAATTTCTTAAGCCTACCATTTCCAGTAACTTCTTCCAAAGTTGTAATACTTTTTTTCTTCCTAGACCCGAAAGGCAGTCAGACCATAAACGCCTTTTAATGTTGTGTTCCATAAACGCCTTTTAATGTTGTGTTACATCAAAGAGTACATTTTGTCTTTCCACTCTAGTTTTGTCTCCTGCTTCTAAGCATCCCCAGCCACCTTTTTGACATGTGCGATAGCTCTGCTACCTATGGGCCAATTTAGCAGTCTGTCCATTGCCCCGTTGCCTACCCCCTTCAACTTTAGGTCTACCAGTCGGCATTTCCCTTGACTGAAGTTTGTCATTCACCGTAGCCAACAGGAAAACCCAATAGTACATTTTATTTTATAATTCTGATTTGGTTTGTTATATTAAAAATAAAAGGCAACAAGGAAATCATGCAAATCATGTTCTGTCACATTTAGTTCATTATAAAATTCATATATGCAGAAGTATAAAAAGGAGATAACCTATTTCCTGAATTAGTTTCTTCTAAATTTGAATTAATTTGACTCTGAGGTCCTTAATTTTGACAGATTAATTCATGCGATAGCACGCTATGTCCTCTTGTTCTCCCATCCTTTGTTGAAGTTTTTGTTGATTGTGAAATTGTAATATCTGCTCAATTCAAACCGTAACGGAACAGATGGACATGAAAACATTGAATTTCGAAATGACTGGGTTTTGTTTTTCCTGTACAAATGGGGATGGGGAGTCCACCCCTCTGCTGTGGAAAACCAAGCTATCTTCCCACTTTCCTCTGCGAGATAATACAATAATCTGAATGCCCCTAGCAGATGGTGGTGGGGGGGCATATCATTTCTCTGTCTTAAGTCTTGGGCGCTTGCTGCCCCATGTGAAGTGACTTTGAGGTTTTTCTTTTGTAAGCACCATTAGGACTTTTAGAGGAAGCATGCCGAATATATAATTGAGCTTCCGTATAACCACCATTTTGACAATTTGGACATGTCCCCAGATTGATATATTTAGTGAGGCCCATTTGGTCACCTCGTGTTACGTTTTTGAACAGGACTCCTAAATTGTTTGTCATCATGTTTGTCAGTTGTTAAAATGGATTTCTAAACTCTGGCTTTGTGGACAGAGGTTAGGAGGCCACCCTTGTTATAGTGAACGGGGAGCAACCTCTGGGAGTTTAGCCAAGCCAATCAAGGTACCATGGAGAGAGGTCAAGGATACTTCTCAGGAGAGGTGAGTGACGTCAGGGGTCCACAATGAGTAGCAATACCTGTACCCCATCTACCCCACCGGCCTGTCAAGGTACGATACGTGTGCAGTGGCACACTCCATTGGCGGGCCGAAGCTCAGCTGCTAGCTCCATATCTTTTTTCAGGAGCTCTTTTCTTTTTTCAATGCCTAGTTCACTTTGCGCTATGCAGAATAAAAGGAACCTTCTAGGCACATGGTGTCCAACTGCAAATGGTGGGTCCAGATCTTGTACAGTGCAGCAACTATTCAAAAAACATCAAGTGTGTGGAGCTACCCTATCTGATCGTGAAATGGCGTAAACATGTCAATAACAACTGGCGGTTGTTGGGTAAGAATTGGTGCAGTGACACTGTGTGACACTACACAACACTTATCTGCTTGGTATTCGGCAACCCACCTTTTGGTATAGGTCTGTACTACACAAGTTGGTAGTGTGAATGAGCAGCCATGCCTATTTCAAGAGGGGTAAATGTGAGCTGTAGAGCTGTACAAATGAAATCCGTAAATACAAGTAGCCAAGTAAAACTTGCACTTAAGGTTTCTGTTACAAATAATTTATTTCATTAACATCAATTTTAAAGTAAGCATTCTTTAAAAGGCCAATTCTTGTAACAATGTAAATGTACTTTAAAATTACTTTTCAGAATCAGAACAAGTTAGTGGATAATCTTTGAATATGCTTCTTACACAATTCCTACTCCCTGAGGTGACTTCTATTCTAAGAACAGTAATGGCATTTATATTTCGAGGGGATTGGGTCCTCCGACGTATTCCATATCTATGACAGTAATCACCACAGCTGTGCTGCTTCGGAAAATCTTTCTGCGTCCTGCGTCGATGACGTCGATACGCCGTCCTCGAGGACCTCCTCCGACGGCTGACGTCACCAGATGTTATAAGTAGGACGCACGATGCCTGTAGCCTCAGTTCCGCTTTTGCCGCGAACGTGTTCGCTTCGGAGATCTCGGCGCGCCTCGACTCTTTGGAGTTTCCGTTCTTTTGGTTCTTCGAACCTGTTCATTTTGTGAAGCATTCTCGGGATGTCTTCCTCTTCTTCCACCCCGCATCCGGGCTTCAAGAACTGTGGGGACTGCGGGTCCAAGATTTCGCTGACGGATTCGCATTACGCCTGCCTCTGGTGCCTCGGGGAGGCCCACGACACGGATGATTGTGTCGACTGCCAGTCACTTACGTCCAAGGCCTTGCGGGAACGTAAGAAGAAGCTGTCGGTCGGTAAGGTGTCCAAGCCCCGGAAGATGAGGTCCACTGGGCTTTCGACGGACGATTCGAGGGGCGACTCTCCGCATCGTAGTCGTAAGTCTAGGGGGTCTTGGTCCCGGAGTGGGTCCCGCCACTCCTCTGCCTCTTCGAGGCACTCCCAGAAGCGCCGTCATTGGTTGCCTTCCCCGTCCTCATCCGAGGACTCCACCCGTCGGCGAGTTTCTTATCCCACCAAGCGTTCCTCTATGGAGGAATGGGCTTCCTTCGGGAAGAAAATGTTGGCGATTCTTGAATCGCAGGGCTCCGGTCCGTCCGCACCTCCGAGAGGGGTTGGTCGTGACCGTACTGGAGACACCGCTCGTACGCCTTCGGGCTCAGGTGGTTGGCACAATTCGCAGGAGAGGTCCCGCTCGGACAAGGGGAATCGTTCCAGTCTTGCCTGTTCCAGGTCCCGGTCCTCGACGCGCTCGAGCCCGTGTGCACCTGTGAAGTCTTCGAAGAAGCTGTCGACGCCGGTGGCGCCGAGGTCGTCAACGGACTCTCTCGAGGCTCCGCCTCCGAGGAAATCATCGGCGCCCAGGCTGTCGAAGGACACGCTTGGGGCTCTGCCCTCGAGGCCTGTGTCGAAGCCGTCGATGCTGTTGGCGCCGCGATCAACGTCGACGCCGTTTCACTCGATGCCCTCAACGCCTTTCGAGGCTGTGGTGTCGGAGGTACCGCGTGGCACGGGGGAGCCCCCTAGAAAGGCTCTAGCCAAGGCAAAACATGTCTTTCTCCCTTATTCATTGCCCACTTTCCAGCCTCTGGAGTATATTTCCGAGGTGGAAGAGGGTTCTGAAGATGGGTTGTTTCCGGACACGGTACCAGATGAGATTCTTTCTGGTCATAGCCAGATTGAGTACTTGCGTCAGTCACTGCATGACGCCAGTGGTCTGGACACTTCTCCGGAGGTGGAGTTCTGTAGGCCTGAGCCTGGCACCCATGCCGAGTCATCGTACCGGCGCCTTATGTCGAGGGTCACGGACTACTTGGGGTGGTCGGCGCCCCCAGTTGATTTTGTGCAGGATGACCTGACGGATATCCTCGACCAAGGTCCACCCACTGACCCGGTACTGCCATTCCATATGGCTCTGCAAAGAAGGGTGGCAGCGGCTTGGACTGCTCCGGAGAGTATCCCAGCAGTGGGCAAGTCTTTGCCGCGAAAAATACCGCCCAGCCAGTAGTGACCCCTGCTACTTGACCACGGACCCCACTCCGGAGAGTTTGGTGGTGCAGGCGGCTACGGCCCCAGCTAAGCCGGCTTCGTATCCTACCATCCCTCCTGATAGGGACAACAAGCGTTTTGATGGCTGGGCGAAGAAAGTGTTTTCCTCAGGGGGTATGGCTCTTCAGGCGGCCAACTCCGTATGTGCCTTGTCACGTTTCACGCACACTCTGTGGAACTGTATTTCCTTAGCAGTTAAACATATTCCTGAAGGGGACGAACGGGATGGTTTTCTTGCTATTATTCAGGATGGCAAGGATGCCAAGGATGCCATGTGTGAGTCCGTTCAGTCGGGTTTGGACATGGCAGACTGTGTCAGCCGGTCCATCGCGGCGAGCACCGTAATACGCATGTTTGCGTGGTTGAAGAAGTCGGGGTTTGCTCCTGATGTGCAAGCCAGGCTCCTCAACATGCCCTTTGATGGTGAACATCTTTTTGGCAGCAAGGCTGACGAGTCTTGAGAGGTTGCAGACCTCCAAAGCTGCAGCGAAGTCGTTGGGCGCTGCAGTTCGCCAGCCTCCGCCTTTTCGTCCTAGGGGATAGCAATGGAGGGGAGGTTCCTTTCGTTATTACTCATCCTGTCCGAGGTTGAAAACAAGGTACTCGAGGTGCCAAGGCCACGCCCTGAGGTAACGCCGCAGCCACTTCTGCTCAGTCATGAGGCCCATGCTTCACCGGTTGGGGGAAGGCTGGCGCAGCATCTTGTAGAATGGCGTGCCATTACTTCAGATGTGTGGGTTCTAGAGATCATAGCCCACGGCTACTATCTTCCTTTCCGGCAGAGGCCTCACGATAATCTACCAGGGAATCTCTCTTTGAAGAGTCCAGATCCGCTCCTTGCGCAGGAATTTCAATCCCTACTGGAGAAAGGCGCCATAGAACGGGTGCCTGTAGTGGAGAGGAACAAGGGATGGTATTCCCCTTATTTTTTGATTTCGAAGAAAGACGGGGGATTGAGACCCATCATGGACTTGCGCGGTTTGAACAAACTCCTCAGGAAGGACAAGTTCAAGATGGTTACTCTCTCTGAAGTCCTCCAGGCCCTTCAACTTCAGGACTGGTTGGTGTCTCTCGACCTCAAAGATGCTTATTTTCATGTGCCGATCCATCCCAAGCACAAGAAGTACCTGAGGTCTGCGGTTGGCGACTAACACTTTCAGTTTCGGGTCCTGCCGTTCGGATTGACCTCCGCCCCGAGGGTCTTCACCAAGCTCATGGTAGTGGTGGCAGCGCATCTCAGGAAAGGGGGGATTCACGTCTACCCCTACTTGGACGATTGGTTGATCAGGGCGCGCTCTCCCGAGCAAGTCCTGGATCATCTGTCCGTCACCTGCCACTGCCTCCACAAGCAGGGTTTCTCCCTCAACGAAGTCCCACTTGACGCCAACTCAGAGGCTGCAGTACATCGGAGCAGTGCTCGACAGGTCCCTGGGGCAGTGTTTTCCTCCCCAGGTGAGGGCTCATCACATTCAGCAGATGGTACACAAGTTCCAACATGCCCAGAGTCTCCCTGCATTCGAGTTCTTGAGATTGCTCGGCCTCATGGAATCCTGTATTCTTCTGGTGCCAGAGGCCAGGTTGCGGATGAAATCTTTTCAATGGGCACTCAAGCTCCAGTGGTCTCAGTCCTCCGGGAGGATGTCGGACCCTGTTCAGGTGCAGTCCTCGGTTGCCCAGGACCTTCTGTGGTGGGCCGTCAAAGGCAATCTGATGAAGGGGGCTCCTTTTTGGCTACCCTGTCCGGAGGTGACGATCGTGACGGACGCATCCCTCACGGGATGGGGAGCTCATGCCAACGAGTTGACAGTGGTCGTTGGTCTCTGTCGGAGTCCAGACTCCATATCAATCTGTTGGAGCTGAGGGCCGTCGGGCTTGCCCAGAAGGCTTTTCTGCCGACTGTGCGAGGAAAGAATGTCCTGATTCTGACGGACAACAGAGTGGCCATGCACTACCTCAACAAAAAGGAGGGGGGGGCAGGGTCACTTCCTCTGTGCAGGGAGGCGATGCAGCTCTGGCTCTGGGCCATCCAGCAGGAAATTTTGATCTCTGCAGTTCATCTGTCCGGAGACGAAAACGTGACGGCGGACGCTCTGAGCAGGCAGAGCGCGATCTCTCACGAGTGGGAGCTGGCTCAGGAGATTCTCCTGGAGATCTTCACCCTCTGGGGGACCCCTCAAGTGGATCTCTTCGCCTCCAGTGTCAACCGGAAGTGCGAGAGGTTCTGCTCGCGGGAATTTCCTCCAAGAGTAGCCTTGGGAGACCCGTTTCGTAGTGGAATGGTCCTTCCCACTGCTGTACGTGTTTCCTCCAGCCCCGTCATTCCGCAAGTGCTGCGGAGGTTACGGAGGTTCGGTTCCCGGATGATCCTCATTGCTCCGGCATGGGCCCGGAGGACGTGGTACCCGGACCTTCTCAACTTGTCCATCTGCCATCCACGTCGTCTTCCCTACCGAGACGATCTGCTCTCACGGGAGGGGGGTCAGGTTCTCCATCCAGAGGTCAGGTCCCTCAACCTTCACGCTTGGCTTCTGAAAGGTTGAAGTATAAGGATTGGGACCTCCCTGAAGACGTGATGGAGGTGTTGCTTTCGGCCAGACGGCCGGCAATAAAAGTCCCTGTACCGTTGCCATTGGAGAAAGTTCTGCACCTGGTGCAGGGTTAAGAATGTGGATCCTTTTTCATGTGAAATTCCTATGGTTCTCTTTTTTGCTTTCTTTGGCCCACAGGGGCCTGCAAGTGGGTACCATCAAAGGTTACCTGGCGGCGCAGTCTATATTTAAGCGCTCGTCTGAGGAGTGTTCTTATTTTAAAATCCCTTTGATTTCTCAGTTTCTGAAAGGGCTCACTAATGTGTTCCCTCCGTCACCTTTCCAGGTGACCGGTTGGGTTCTGAACCTTGTTCTCAAGTTTCTAATGGGTGCTCCCTTTGAGCCTTTGCATTCTTGTCCTTTGAGACTGTTAACACTTAAAACTGTGTTTTTAGTTGCGGTCACTTCCGCTCGCAGAGTGACTGAGTTACAGGCACTTTCAGTTAAGCCACCCTTCACTGTGTTTCATAAGGACAGGGTTGTCCTTACAGTTCGTCCTTCCTTTCTTCCGAAGGTAGTGTCGGAATTTCATTTAAGCCAGAAGGTTAGTCTTCCGGCATTTATCCTCCTCCACATCCTGGTAAGGAAGAGGAGAGGCTCCATAGGCTGAATCCTAGGAGAGCTTTAAGCTTCTACATTTCCTGCATGTCCCGGGTCAGAGTGGACGATCAACTCTTTATTGGTTACGCTGGAAAGCGTTTGGGACAAGCTGTTACTAAGCAGACTTTGTCTCGATGGATCATCTTGGCAATTTCCGAATTTTACCGCTTGGCAGGTAAGGACCCTCCGGTAGGCTTACGGGCCCATTCTACTAGGGGTATGGCTGCCTCTACTGCCCTGCAGAGGGGTGTTCCCATTCGTAACATCTGTGATGCAGCCACCTGGGCTTCGGTCCATACTTTTGTACATCACTACTCCCTCGATTCTAACCGGGGGCAGGATCTGGCCTTTGGCAAGGCGGTCCTTTACTCTGCAATTTGATTGGGCATTCTAAATTTGTATATTCTAAATTCTTTTCCCTCCTCCTTACGTTGGTACTGCTTTGGGAGTCTGTCATAGATATGGAATACGTCGGAGGACCCAATCCCCTCGAAGAACAAGTTACTCTCTTATCTAGTAACGTTCTTTCGATGGGGTGATCCGACGACGTATTCCATGTCGCTCCCTCCCTGCCTACCGCGCTACAGAATTTATTATGCGATTGCAGCTTACGTTTCCGCAAAGCTTTTTGTGGTCATACTGACAGAAGATTGGTGCCACACGTTCTGGGAAAAAACTACAACTGAGGCTATGGGCATCGTGAGTCCTACTTATAAGATCTGGTGACGTTGGCCGGCTGAGGAGGTCCTCGAGGACGGCGTATCGACGTCATAGACGCAGGACGCAGACGGCGAAAGATTTTCCGAAGCAGCACAGCTGTGGTGATTACTGTCATAGATATGGAATACGTCATCGGATCATCCCATCGAAAGAACGTTACCAGGTAAGAGAATAACTTGTTCATCCCACTGGTTATACTTTGTAGATTCTGAGTTTGCAGAAAGGAAAGATTTAAGGAAGGAAAAAGGTTAAATAGGTACTCGGTACATGTGAGGACAACTACATCTTCCAATGTAGTCTAGACAAGCCTTTCCCAGCAGTAACAATTCACAACAAGCTACCACCTATGAGGGGCAAACAATATCAAAGTCAATGGACTAGAAGAGTCTTCAGGGAGCCAGGACAGCCAAAGTCCATTGGAACACAGTCTATGGAGCTGAGGCACTTCTTAGATCAGAAACAGTCTTGCACAACGTTGGAGAGTTTGTAGAAAACCACTTGTAGGGTCACAAGCTGTTAAGCCTGTGAAAAGAGATGGAATCAACTCTAAAAGTAAGCCACTGCAATTCCCAACTGAGAAAAGCGCAGCTAAAAGACAATGAGGTAAGTACTCCAAGTCTAAACAGTACCTCTGGTTTGAAGAAGAGTGGTCCAGCTGGATTCTGTCGTTCTACAGAGGTGCAGACCCCGTGTTCCTGAGCCTCAGTTGTGGGGACAAGAGGGAGGATGTCTGGAGGGCTCCTGCGGCGGGACTTGGGAGCTCATCGACAGCTAAAGGCTCTTTTCGGTTCAGCGGCACTCCACAGTTTCAGCGATTAGCCAACAGCACCGTCGCGGGTCTCGGATACCGGTTAGGCTTCCTTCACTCCTTGGGTCCTGCACTCTGGTGAGGGGACTCGAGCGCTGGTCGTCCTGTTTCTGGAGGGTCCTTGGGAGACTCCTGGAGCGTCTAGCCGGATTTCAGACATTGCACTCAACTACGGCCTATTCAACCCCTGGCACTTGGTTCTTGCAGCAATGAAGAAGTACATACAATTGGGGAAGATGGTCCAGTTGAGTTCGTCTCATGGTTAGTTGGTCCCACTAACCCAAGGGGAGAAGTCGTCCCTTCCGGAACTTCTCTGTCGGGTTGAAAAAGGAGTTTCTGCACAGCAGCAGGGCTTCACCGGGCAATTCAAAGGTCCAGGAGGATGCAGCAAGCTTCGTTCATGGTTTCTTTATCTGGTCTTTCTCCCAGTGGTCGACTCTGCCACTAGTCCCAAACCCTCACCTTTTAAGCAGGTTTCTCCCATTCATGCATAGCCTAGGCTGTCAATTACACAGCAGGGTGGCTGTCCTGAAATGACAGACAGCCAGCGAATCAGGACTGGTTGCATTCAAGCATTCCTAGAGACAATGGACAGGGGAGTTTCGGGACCCTCCCTCACATCCTGTCCTTTCAGACACACTGGAGCCAGAGGCAACCTTCAGGGCTGAAGCACGCCAAAGGCAAGACAAAGGGCTCAAATATATTTCAACGTACAGAGTACAACCCCAGAAAGACCTCACAAACAGAAAAAGGCGAAAAAAGAAGACTGGGGCCATGTTGACGAAATGGTCACCCATGGGTGCTGTACTGCAGCTGAGGGTTCAGCCTGCGGTAGAAAAGCACAATGATAGGAAACATTAAACCACTGCCACCAGCCATTTAAAGTAGTGAGGCTAAGATAAGAATGTTACATGAGAATGTAGGATGGGGCTATTTGGTAACCCCCCAGCACTCCACGTAAGATGGTGGTTGCTGGACCTACAACGAGAAAAGGTAAGCAACTTTACTATTCTTGCGAACTGTAGTTAACCAAGAAAAGGTAGTTAAACCTTATGAGGAATCCAAAGGATTTCTCTGTGACACTGCACTGAGGGTGCTGGGTGTCGCCATACAAAAGGTAGATGCCTATGGAGTTTGTCAGACTCCAAAAACAATGAAAACGCAGTTTGAAAAAGGTCTCACTCACTCCAGGGTTAAAATAAAAAAGTCCTAAAGTCCAGTAAAAAAGGTGGGGTTCTCTAAGATTGAAGGGAATTAGCACAGAAATTTGAATTCTACCTAACAGCGGTACACCACACTACCTTGCTTGGCAGAAGGACTGGTAACATACAGCAAGGAAAGGATAGCACGGGTGGACAATTTCTGTGCACAAATCTGCACAGAGTAAATCATAAAGCTGACGTGGATTGTAACAATGGAAAAGCGGTGCAAGTACACAAGGAAGAAGAATATAGACTCTGGTTCCGCAGCAAGAGTACAGTCTTTGTCGGCTCGAACGAACATTGCAATAAAACCCTCCTGATCACAGACATGAAGAAGAGAACAGCGGCAATGATAGATGATCACTGGGTCTGTGGCCAACAAGCTTACTTGCACCTCCCACCATCATAGAGGGGCTGTTGTTCGCTGGCCACATTGCACTCAGCGCTATTAGTAATCCCAGAAGAACTGAAGGGATGAGCACGGCCTGCCGAGGGGCCAACTAGTATCCCCACATTTGAAAATGAAGATAAGAGCCTGTTGCCCACACAAGAGCTCCACATCCAGCCAGGAAAAGGACAGTCCCAACAACTAAAGAGGATGAGAAGATCGAATTACATATCCAAAGACTCTTCTGCATCGCTTGCTGAATTAACAGAAGAATACAGGCTCTTCAGCTCAGCAGAACCCTTTTTTGCATCTTTACATTTGCCGGGAGTGCAGACCCCAGAAAATGCCAAATGGGTGCAGATCGTGAGATGGCAGCTAGTCCAGCTCGCAAACGAAACAGAGAATAGGTCCAATGTGATCAGGGTTGAGTTGCCTGCGGTGAGACTCATGACGATGCAAAACCGATATGAGGTGGACATGTTAACAGCAACGCAAGGAGGGGTTTGCAAAATATGTGGCGATTCCTGCTGCACATTTGTGCCTCCAGAGGATGCGGAGAACGTATCATTTTCCCACATCATCGCAGCTGTCCATGGCCTGGGTGTTTGCATGAAGGAAGGAGGAGTACAGGACAGTGATTGTTTTTTTGGGCATTCAGTTGTGCCCTGTCGTGGCTAGAGCGATCATGAAGATGTTGATGCCCATCATCGTGTTCATCCTTGTTATTTTCTGCACCTATCAACTGGCCTTCAATGTTGTGCCAATGTGGTATCTAATAGCGCAAGAATTATGTTATCAATTGGGGTTTCAAAAGAATCTCACGAGACAAAAGATATTGAAGTACAGACTGATATTCCACAAGGTGGCCCTAAGTATGAAATGCTTCCCATCCCGTATGGAGACGAAGTTGTACCATCTATACCACACTATCATTTCTCTATCCCCTGATATGAACAATTACACAGAGGTTTGGGTGTACACTCCAGATAAGGTGCGTACTAGGCCCTTTTACGCATGAAAATCTTGTAAATATAACCGCTTTAATATTTTCCTGTGTACATTTACACACAGGTTTAGAGCAGAGGGCAGTGAAAAGGTCAGGTTACTTGACAGACACCAGAAGGCTTCTTTTGATTTTTATCTACATGGATGTAATTGCAAGCCACCTCTGAAACAGAATGTATTTCTCTGAAGCCTTTCAAAAAAAGAAACTGCACACTGTGATAAAAGGAATTTGTTCTTTCCATTCAGCTTCAGAAGCACTGTGCATGTTTTCCTAGAATTTTAGGATTGTATAATTAATAAGATGGAAAACTAAGTTGCAATTGAGAATTAATATTTTGTAGCAAATTATGCTTTTTTTTAAACGGTGAAAGCAAACCAGTATTGCACAATTGTATTTTTCAGAGTTCCGGTGCTATGTGCATAATCATGCAGAGGCAGATCATTTTTACACTTCTAATTTAATTTACACTCTAATTATAAAAACAGTGTGTAAAATGATGACTATGCACAGTATAGTTTACATCCATTCAACCTTGCAGTCAATGGGGTACATTACTATAAATTGTCAATGGCAGCAGAGTCTTTGCTCAAGGGTGAGTGATTGTCATTACACCAATCACAGGTGTTTTAGCCCCTCAAATCTTCAAGAGTACAATTAAAACATCCAAAATCTGACTCTCCATGAAGTCCAAATGCTGTTAAAAACAAACAAAGGAAAGTTACATCGGTAATTGAAATAGAAACTCTGCAAAATCTGTCCCTGTGATAATCCAGATAGGTATTTACCTTTTTATATAGCGCTTCATAAATGGTTCGTCCAAAATCTAGGTACTGTGATTATTTTACCTCAGTCGATACTCAGTTAACCGACCTCTGAAGGATGTTAGCCAATAAGATAGGTCAGCCGGTAGAGTACTCGTTGCTGAAATCTGTGCATGATGTGAGGGTTGCAGGTTCAAATCCCGGCAAGGCCATCTCAGCCTTTCATCCTTTTGAGGTCGATAAACGAGTACCGACTTTTGTTGGTGATAATTGTGATAAATATGTTCTGTGTACAGGGCTTTGCCAAAAGCGCTATATGAATAACCATTTGACCATTAGATTAGATATTTATTATTTATTCATATTTGTAGAGCACACAACAGCCCGTCGGCATTGTGGCGCTTGTTACAGACAGTGAACAGAGCTTAGTTACAGTAGAGAGCTGGTATACATTTTACAAATTATGCAATGTACAATGAATTAATGGTGTGGGTAGGTGTGGGGGTATGATGTTGGTCTGGAGAGATGAAGGGAGAGTGTTAGTTGAAGAGGGAGGTTTTCAGATTTCTCCGAAAGGCGATCAGTGAGGTTTCAGCTCTGAGGGAAGTAGGGAGCGAGTTCCATAGCTTAGGTGCTATGTAGGGAAAGCCTACCCTGTTGATGTGTGGGATGCTGAGGTGATGGGTGTACCGTGTTCTGATGGGTCGGGCTGTGATGGTTCTAGATGGTGTTTCTGATAGGTAGGAGGGTGCCGTAGAGTTGATGCATTTGTGAGTGGTAGTGGGTATTTTAAAAGTAATGCGGTCTTTGACTGGGAGCCAGTGAGCTGCCTGTTTGGCTTGTGAGATGTGGTCCCTTCTCGGAATGCTTAGTGCTGTTCTTGGCTGGCGCGTTGTTTTGAGTGATTTGGAGTCTGTTTAGGTTTTTTATAGAGGTGCCTGCTGTGAGAGTGTTGCAGTAATCTAATTTAGCACCTATAGTTGCTCTGGCTAATGAGGCAGTTGGACTTGGTTAGGAAGGGTTTTATGGCATTGATGAGTTTGGTGCTTAAGGCAGAAGCCGAGACAATGGCATTGACTTGCTTGTTCATAGATAGCGTGGCATCAATGTGAAACCCTAGTGTCTTAACGGATGATAGTACGGGAATGATGGAGTTGTCTATGTTAAAATTGGAATAAAGACGGTCTAGCTTGGTTAGAGTGGTCTTTTGACTAAGAATAAGAATCTCTCTTATCTCCATTGAGGCATAGGCCATTTTACGCCATCCATGCTTGGATAGTGGCATAGATTTGGCGTAGTGCTGCCGTTTCTTGGACGTTTGCGCCAGTTAGTGGTAGAAGTACTTGGGTATCGTCCGCATAGTTAGTATATGCAATCCCAAGTGCATCAAGTTTATCAAAAAGGGGCTTTGTAAAGAGATTGTATAGCGTTGATGCGGTGCATGATCCCTGTGGGACTCCGTAGTGAATGGTGGTAGGTGCTGCATTTGCTATGTTTGAAAATACTTTCATTGCTCTGCCTTCTAGGAAGGAAGAGATCCAGGAAGTTGCTTGTTTGGACAATTGTGCTGCTTGCGTAAGGTGAGCGGTGAGAGTTTTATGGTCTACCAGATCGAAGGCAGCCGAGAGGTCTAGGAGGAGGGCAGGCTTGCCTTTATCCAGAAGTTGAGTGATTTGTTTTTTGGTCTAATAAGGCAGTTTCAGTGCCGTGCCCTTTGCGGAACCCAGACTGTCTCTTTCCTAGGATGGAGTTTGTTTCCAGGTGTAGTTTGATCTGGCTATGAGCCGCTTTGTCCAGTATTTTGAGTAGAAATGGGACGATGGTTATGGGCCGGTAGTTGTTGGGCTGGGAAGGATCTAGCGTAGGTTTTTTTCAGGAGAGGGCGTACCCATGCCTCTTTAAGACTGTCAGGCACGATGCCTGTTTTGAATGAGGAGTTGCTAAAGGCTGTGAGAAGAGGGGCAAGGTCCTCGGCACAGTCTTTTATGATCTTGGGGGGGGGGGCAAATGTCTCCCCTGCATAGTGATGGTTTAAGGTGTTTGAGAAGGTCTATAACTTCAGATTCTGAGAGGTCCTTAAGGGAGATATAGAATTTAGAATGGAGTCAGTGCCTCTCTGCACTGTTGTATCATAAAATTGGTATACCATTGGGTAGTAATAACTCCCGGAAATTAGGACTTTCATTAAACATCAAAAGACAATTCTGCTATCGAAACTCAAAACACACAATACAATTCATGTTTGCTTTACTATGTAATTGGCTAGGTTTTTTTATTTCAACATTTAAATATATACAGAAGAAATTAAATGGCCAGACCTTATAGAAAAATGTAAGGTGTATTCTGTCACAATGCAGAAAGCTGCCGCGTAGTAATGATTTCCATATAGTTTTTGTACACGTCGGCTGATGTCACCTACATTTTACTCTCTTGCAAAGGAGAAAAGTCATTTTTACTCTCTTAAAATCACATTTACTCTCAAAGTTTAAAAATAGGGAGTAAAATACTCCCATCTCAAGATCTTATCTGGAGCACTGCTGGCAGGGAATGGAGGGTGCATCTAAATGACTTGCTCACCGGAGGAAGGTGCGCAGAGGGGAGAGTTTGCAATCAGTATGCAGGGCGTGGGTAGCGATAAAGGGGCCATAGCCATACGTCGAAGCAGAAAGGAAACAGCAGGAGCGAAGCAGTATTAAAGAGTTAGCTACTGTAGAAGTAACAAAAGGGGGGGAAATGTTGGGAAGGGGGCAGCCCCGGCCCAACCCCCTAAGCGCTTTAGAGTAAGGCGAGATGCATTTGAAGCACTATGATGGGCCAGGGGGCAGTGGGGAAGATGAAAGGGCCACCTCCCAATACAAAGGACCCCACTTCAATATAATCAACCCACATAGTGTAGCACAGGGCGCGAGCAACATTGCTATTTTGCATAGATATTAGTAATCGTAGGTAGGAGGTAAGGCCTGCGTGGCGAATGCGGCATTGCATGCACTAGGCCAAAGGCCGAGCTCCCATGAGGACAGCCCACACCTCAAACGCCACTACGCCTATTCATTGTTCCAATAGTGTTGCAAATATGTGTTTTTTTACTCAAGAGGGATATGCCCTACAAGGCTGTGATCACTGGCAGCTCCTGGTGTGCATGTTATCTCACACTGGCCAAAGTATAACTGGCCAATCCCCAGGCGACTACAAGTTATAGCCCTTATAACTGACTAAACCTTATGATCCCTGAATTCCATGGCACCAGGTGCCCTTTGACCACCATCCCCAAAATAATAATGTCCTGAAATGTTCAAAGAGGATTCGCGAGGTGCTGGGAGGGATACATTATAGTTCAAAACGAGGGTGGAGACCTTGGAGCCGGATGGCGCGGAAGGGAGTGAGTGAAATGTCTGTGTGAAGGTTACAGTGCCCTAGAACCTCCTTTGTGTCCGTCTTAAGGTCTGCAAGGTGCACAGTATAGTGATAAAGTAGTGTTATGTAGAGTTCTTTGCTGTTGCTCTCATCTGCGTTTGAGATTAAAACTTGTTATCCTTAATCAACTTGGGCCTTTCTTCCCTAGCAGGTTGTATTCTCTCTGGTGAGCGTTCAGGGAGGCACCTTCAACACGTCCAGGTTTATGAATTGTGGACCCCCCTGATAAAATAACAGTTTGACACTTTGACTGTGACAATAGTCTATTCTTGTTTGTGTCCCATAAACACAGCAGGTGAACTTATAGTCTCTGCTTGTTGGGTTAGAAAGACGCCATGGTTCAATCAAACCAGAGTCCTTTTTTTGTTATACTATCTCTGTATCTTTTGTTCCCGTCTGTTGGCCTTTCGGTCCTGCCTTGGTATGGGCCATTTGCCAGATCCTCACCCAGAAACATAGGGGTGTGTTGTACATTTCTGACAGGATTCCATTTAAATATTGTGAAAAAAGGGCTTCTTGCCAGTTGCGGGAGCGTATTGTGATGCTAAAACCAGTCTCTCCTCGCCTATATGCAGCTTTATTGCCACAAATCTCCCTTTCTTGCCTGTTCAGGTCTTAGTCACTCTGACTGCCAGACGTCTGCGCACCAAAATGGCTACTCCACCTTTCTTCCTGTTCATCGCACAGCTATTATGCATGTCACTGCGCAGTTTGTCAGCTTCTGGTTTTTGGAAATGAGCCTCCCTTCTCATGCTTTTTTAGTTTCTTTAGAGGCAAGTGTTAGCAAAGATTTTCATATGAATGATAAATCTTCATGACCTGTGTCAACCCTAGAACTTTTTGCTGGACTGGTAGATTATTTTTTCCTATTCCTTAATGAGTGGGAACTTTTTTACTACACTAAGTATTTTACTCTTTTTATGGGTGTCATTTTTAAGACTCTCCATACTGTCTTTTAAAAGTTATCCTCTTTGACATCTTTTGCCACATACTGCTTATTGTTACTGGATTGCCCTTGAGGATCCCCTGTTAAATTTTTCTGGTTAACCTTGTGAGAACTAGAAATAGAAATTTAAAGGAGAGAAAAAAAAGAAAGATAAAATTATGACAGAAAACAAAATGTCTCTTATAGTATCTAGTTAAACTCATTAAAATAGGACAACCATAAACATTTTCAACATACATCATAGTAAATACTCAGTATCATCAGATACGAAAAAAAGAAATCATTTCATATTGTTGACATAATCAATTAATAAATCTAGTAGTAGCTCACCAGGTAACAAGATTCTTTTTATCCAGTTCTGTAGTTATTAGCATCAAAAACTAATTGAAGGCCAAAATCAAAGAAATGTTCATGCCCTACACGCAGCCACACCAGAAAAGGTTTGTTGAGACTTCCGAATCTCTATCCAATCTATCCTTGAAACACTTGAAACGCTTAACATCAAAATAAGGACACATGGTAACTATGTGTCGCAAGGTCGCGCAAGCATCCTTGACACCACAGAATTTACATTGGTTCTCAAGATGGTTGAGTGCCAACATTGTCGGAGAGTCCTTCCAATGCTTGAAGCTTTCAAGAATTGGCATCTGGTTAAGCCTAACTCGCATGTAGCTCAATCGACCCTTCATACATGGAAACCTTTGGAGATAGAGTGGTATGCATTCCCTAGCATGCCCAAAATTAGAATATTCCCTATAGGTCGAATATGTGGCAATACGATCAACAGTCTCCACCCATTCAGCCCTAAAGAGTCCTCTTCACTATCCCTGGTCGTTGGATAAGGTCTTGCACCGTTACCCCTAAAGAGACTAAGACCAAGTTCATTCTAGATGCAATCTGCATTGAAGGGACAGAATCAGCATGCATAACCACAGAAAGCGTTTCATAGAGTGTATTTTTTTGGAAGGTCACATATTTTCCTGAAAGTACTGGGTTGTTTCCAAACATACCTTGCTTTAAGGGATATTAAACAGAGCTCCTGTTGTATGACGGCATTAGGCACAGCCAATGACAAACCCAACATCTCCTTCCAAAGTTTTCCCTGTATGACATTAAGGGTAAGACCCATATCATGAGTAGCCAAGGCCTCTATCGAGGAAGTCGCAGCGGCCCTGGCGCAGCCTGTGGAGGCTACACCAGTGGAGGCGACCTCAGGGCCCAGAGTCTCCCTGCCTCCGCGGAGGGAAGCCTCTTTCAGACCCATTGGAAAGACCCCGTGAAGACCCCAGCGGAAAAAGAGGGGGGGCGGTGGCCATTGTGAACACGGACACAGCATCTGAGGAGGAGCTGGTAGAAGTCTTAGAGGGCCTCGACGAGGGCGTCGAAGAGGCCTGTCCCCATGGGAGGGATCCCAACGAAGGTGACGACAAGAGTGACGGCGGCACTGGTGAGGGTCCTAGTCACCCGTCGCTTCCGGAGCCACAGGATAACTCGGTTGCCTTTTTGTTGGCAATACAATCCTTATGTTCGGAGATAAGGACGAGATTGCCCTTACCACCGACGGAGGATCCAGAAGCCAGAGCCGGACGCAGCCCCGGCGGGAAGCCCCCCGAACAAGAGAAGACAGATCCATCCAGCCCCGCCTTTTCAGCCCTCGCGGCCTGCTCAGCCTTTACCCACGTCCCCCGTCCCTGGGGATGACACAGGAACCGACACATCCACGACGGGTACCGACGACTGGACGGAGCTCCCATCGCCAGCCCGGGCCACCCCGCCCGACGAGATCCGATCTTTCCATGCAATGATCGCCAGGGCATCCGAGCTTTTTCAGCTCTGCCCCGAAGAGAAGAAGGAAGGTTTCCTTTACCAACTGCGCGGGGCCAAGAGGAAGACAGTCCTCGCCGTGCCTCTACTAGATGACATCTGGGACGAGGGTCTCACCCTTCTCAAGAACCCGTCTACGAAGTCTGCCAAGAGGGATCGATACAAGAAGAAGTACCGGGTCCCCGACGCGGCCCCTTTGTGCCTTAGGGCATAACCGACCCCTGACTCGGTCGTCTCAGCAGCGGCCAAGAAGAAAGCGGGGGAGGGCATGGGCCTCAACGTCAACTTCCCCGCCGGACAGCGAAGGAAAGAAGCTGTACGCAATGGGACGACGAGTTATCTCGTCGGCGGCAACAATGATTAAGGCGGCCAACGCCCTAGCGGTCATGGCCCGCTACGACAGGGAGTTATGGTACAAGATCGCCCCCCTGTTGGACTTCCTACCGGATGACAAGAGGGCCGAGGCCCTGGAGATCTTGCAAGAAGGCGAAGTGGCGTCGGACCACGCCATTACGGTGGCAACGGACATTGCTGACACCGGTTTCCGCCAGCTAGGCAACGGCGTTTGCCTTAGACGACGAGGGTGGCTCAAGGCGACGGATTTCCTCCAGGATGTACAAGCCAAGGTTTTGGACATGCCGTTCGACGTGAACAATCTGTTTGGGAAAACAGTGGATGAGTCCCTCCAAGCCATCAAGGCGGACATGGAGACAGCTAAGGCCCTAGGCGTTCTCTGGCAACGAAGGCCGTCCTTTCGGAGCACCAGAGGCAAGCAGGGTGCTTCCAAGGGATTCGGCAGTGGCTCCTCTGCGTACCGCCAAGCGGCCCGCTCCTCATCGCAGGAAGCCTATAGAGGACGAGGCAAGTCGGGTGGGCCCGGCCGTCGTCACCAGGGAGGCCAAGGCGGCAAGGCATCCTCCAAGCAAGATTGAACCGACAGCGGTGTCGGGCCCCCACCGAAGCACCCCGGTGGGAGGCCGGCTGGCGAAGTTCGTCAGCGTGTGGGAGTCCATCTCCACCGACAGTTGGGTGCTGGACACCCTGGCCCAGGGGCACACTCTCGAATTTCTAAAAAAAGTGCGCCCGCATTCCACCCGTGGCCAGGAAGGAAAATCACGTCCCTCAACTGCAATTGGCGGTAAGGGCGATACTCAAAAAAAGGTGCCATCAAGCTCGTCCCGAAGAGGCTCCGGGGCTCGAGGTGAGAAAGAAGACAGGAGGATGGCACCCCATCTTGAACCTGCGATGACTGAACAAGTACATCAAGGCACTGAAGTTCCGGATGGTCACCCTCCAGCACGTGCTGGGAGAGCTGGAGGAGGGCGATTTCCTGTCGTCGTTGGATTTGGAGGATGCGTACTTCCACATCCCCATTCTGAAAGGACACTGAAAGTTCCTCAGGTTCGTGGTCCAAGGACGGCACTACCAGTTCAAGGCCCTCCCGTTCGGATTGAAGTCGGCACCCAGGGTGTTCACCAAGTGCCTCGCACCGGTGGCGGCGCGGCTGCGCCTGCAGGGCATCCACATCTACCCCTACCTGGACGACTGGCTCATCCGAGCAAGGACAAGGGAGCTCGCCGTAGATCACACAGCGAAGACAGTCCAGCTGCTCACGGACCTGGGATTCTCCATCAACTTTCCCAAATTCCACCTGGTCCCGTCGCAAGTCGCACTGTTTCTGGGAGCCAAGCTTGACACAGTGGCGCGTCTGGCCTTGCCGTCGGAGGAAAGGACGAAGGCCAGGTGCAGCGTCTGTTGACCACGGACGTAGCCAGGGTGAGGTCCATCAAGTCCCTCCTCGGGATGATGTGCTCCTGCATATATCTCGTGCGCCTGTGCAGGCTTCGGATGCGCCATCTGCAAGAGTTCCTCGACGCCCGCTGGCTCCAAGCGACGGGCAGCTTCGAGGACAAGATCCCGCTCAACGAGACCTTCCGACGAGCGATCCGGTGGTGGGGCACCCGCGCTCATCTGACGGCGGGCACAGACTTTCAGACCCCATCACACCAGATAACGGTGACAACAGATGCCTCCCTGAAAGGGTGGGGGAGCGCACACCAGAGAACTTCACGCGAGAGGCCTTTGGCTCCCGGAGGAGAAGATGCTCCACATCAACATCCTGGAGCTCCGTGCAGTGTTCTGGGCCCTCAGGTCCTTTCTCCCGTCCCTCAAGGGCAAGGTGGTAAGAATCTTCACCGACAACACCACCACAATGTTCTACATCCGGAAGCAGGGAGGAACCAGATCCCCAGCCCTCTTCAAGGAAGCCCAGGATCTGTGTCATTGGGCCGTCGCCCATGGGATGTTTCTGGTGCCCTTTCATCTGGCAGGGATAAAGAACACCATCGCCGACTCACTCAGCAGGGAGCTGCGCTCGTGCCACGAGTGGGAACTACGTCAGGATGAAGTGGGTCGACTGTTCCTACGATGGGGAAAACCGCAGATCGACCTGTTCGCGACGGCGACGAACTCCAAGTGCCAGAGGTTCGCCAGCAGGTTTCCCTAGCCGAGGAGCATGGGCGATGCTTTCTCGTTCCCCTGGGACGGCCTGTGCCTATATGCGTTCCCTCCGTTGCAGTTGCTGCTCCGACTCGTCAACCAGCTCAAGAGGTCCCGGTGCAGGATGATCCTCGTTGCACCGGCGTGGCCGAGGCAGATCTGGTTCCCAGACCTTCTGGACTTGTCAGCGTCCCCACCAGTCGATCTGCCGACGGACGCGGATCTTCTCTCCAGAGAAGGAGGCGCCATACTTCATCACGACCCGGAGTCGCTGAACTTGCAGGCCTGGCTCTTGCAGCACTAGAGTTTGGAGGGTACAATATCCCGGCTGACTGCAGAGAGATCCTTGCAAAGGCCAGGGCGTCCTCAACTCTCAAGTGCTACGGACATAAGTGGAAGAGGTTTTCTGTCTGGCGCCGTGCACAGAAGATTAACCCTCTACATATTACGGCCCCTCAAGTGCTGCCGTACCTACTGTCGCTGGCCAAGGCTGGACTGGCTCACGCCTCCATTAAGATACATCTGGCTGCGATCTCCCGATACACCAGAACCACAGGACGGGCGTCCTTGTGGTCCCATCGCCTGGTGAAGGAATTTATGAAGGGACTGTTCCGATCATTCCCGCCAGTGAAGGCCCCTGCCCCGGCGTGGGAACTCAACGTGGTGCTGACCAGGCTCATGGGGGCGCCATTCGAGCCCCTGCATTCGGCACCGTTGAAGTTCCTGTCTTGGAAGACTGCGTTTTTGTGGCCATCACCTCCGCACGGCAAGTGGGAGAGATCCAGGCCCTATCCTGCAAGCCTCCATACTTGACTTTTCACGACACAAGGGTGGTGCTGAGGACGCACCCCTCTTTTATGCCCAAGGTGCCGTCGGACTTCCACCTCAACGAGCCCTTGGTGTTACCTGTTTTCTTCCTGTCGCCTTCGTCACCGGCCGAGAGGACTCTGCACTCGCTGGATATGGCTAGAGCGCTGAAGTTCTACGTGGACGAAGAGTTTTCGGAAGACATCACAGCTATTTGTGAACTTTGGACCTGTGAACCAAGGGAAGGCTCTCTCGAAGGCTTCCATTTCCAGATGGCTCTCCGGCTGCATTACGCACTGTCATCGGTTGGCAAACCGACCGTTGCCTGGCTGTCCGAGAGCCCATTCGACCAGAGCTATCGCTGCTACCACAGCGTTCTTGTCTGGTGTGCCCCTGCTGGACATCTGCAGGGCTGCTACGTGGAGGTCGACGCACACCTTCACGAGATTCTACTGCGTCAACTGGGATTCCAGGGAGGAGTCCAGGGTCGGCCAAGTGGTGCTGCGCAACCTGTTCGCCTAAGGTGAGCCTGGTGAGGAGGTAAGAATTGCTCAATGTTGAGTTTTTGATGTAATGCTTAATGTTGAGCCTTTTCCACCTCCCGTTGGTTGTGCATGTGTGTACTGCTATGTATTCTTATATTCATGAGCATGTGAATCCATGCCAGACCCCATGCTGGAGAAGGAAAAAAGTTACTTACCTGTAACTGTGGTTCTCCAGCATGGGTTTGGCATGGATTCACATGCGAACCCTCCCTCCTTCCCCTTTGCGGCTCTTCACTTGGTCATACTGCCACTTTGTGTGCTACCAAATCTGAAGATGGCTGCCAGAGGCAGGGCTTAGGGAGAGGGCAGTCATTGGCTGGGGGCAGTATGACCCAGAGACCAGTGATTGGTTTCTACTGAGAAAGACAGATCAGATACGAAACTGATACTGATTTTTTTCTTTACCGAGGATTCCCGGCCTGACGACGTGGAATATTCATGAGCATGTGAATCCATGCCAGACCCATGCTGGAGAACAACAGTTACAGGTAAGTAACTTGTTCTTTACTTCACTGACGCCGGCCTATTTGATATTGTTCAGGTAGGTCTTATTGCTGTTCTTTAGTTTTGTTGCTATCCTGCATGCCTTTCTTTGTTTAAAATGTCTTTTTTCTCCCTTAGGTATGCAGAGCTTCAGCGTGGCGAACTGGCTTGGTTGAGCCCCGCTGCTAAATGTTGGTGCATTAAGAGCGCTATGATGCGGTAATTAAGCGCTATGCGCAGCGCTGCAAAGTCTTGCCTTTGCTAACCTGTGTTTTCTTTCCTTGTAGGTCGCGGTGTTGTTCAGCACGAGTGGAATGTCCAGAGTGGTGCCAGCCGAGAGGCGACCATCCAGGTAAGCCTTTTGAGCAGTTCGTAATTTGTAAATATCTCTACTACTTTCTTTAATGTTGCCTCTATCTTCCTCTTTCAGGTCGTTCTGTCCGGGAGGCGTGCAGATTCGAGGAAGCTGTTCTCAGTAGCTGAAAGTGTTTAAAGATGAAGACTGCAGGTGAGATGCTGCTGCTAATGATCCTTTTTTCTCCTTGCAGGTTCTGCTTCTCTGAGGTTCGAGGGAATAGCTGGACACGGTGAGCCTCACGTTGCAAGCTGCAAAGTAACGCAAAGCGTGTTGTCTTGCTCGGGTGTGGTTTAAATAGCCCCAATAAAATAGTCCAGGAAAAGTAGTCCCTAGGCTACCACACCCAAAACACTAGACCGCATGGCTTGGTTCTTAGGAACCAAGCTATGTGGATGCCTCCATGTTGGCTGACAATAATAAAGTAGTTCCCAAGCACATTGTTTATTCATGGTGTATGAGCCTGGCGCCAGGACTGGCCCCATGAGGGCTTTTGAAGAGGATGCCAGGCTCTAGAGGCCCGTGTCCTGACTCCACCTGGCCAATTGGTTTGCCAGAGGGGGTTTTGGGCGAGGGTCATGACAGAAGGCCCCCCCTGGGGCAGATGGGAGCCCATCCGCTCCTAGGGAAGGGGGGGGCAAAGAAAATAAAAAATGAAAAAAATGTCATGGCTGGTGTTGGGGGGGTTCCCCCTCCCCCCACTGGACCACCAGGGAATTTTCTTTATGGAAAGGGGTTGTCCCCCCCCAACCAAAAAGGACTTGGGGTCATGCCATGCAGCGCTCCCTGGGGGCAGTTATCTGCTCTTAGGAAGGGGCATGTAACTCCGGGGAGGGCTGCATGAGAATCCCCCTCTTATCTGACCCCTGGTGGTTTAGGATGCCCCTCAGCCTGCCCTAAAGCTCAGCCTGCCATTTTCAATTTTCCTTTGTTTACCAAACTTGCCTTGGCGCAGAGGGGCACATTGGTGTGCCAATCTGGCCCCAGGGTGCCAAAACCTTACTGCCCCACCCACTGGAGGGGCCTGTCCCACACATTTTTGGTGCCCCCCCACCCCAAATGGAGGGGGGTGTACCTCACGCAGCCATTTGTAGGAGGCCCAGGGAGGCCTGCATGAGGTGCCCCCGCCACCCATTTGGGATGAGGGGGGAGAGGGCCACCAAAGATTGTGGGACAGGCCCCCAAAAATGTGGGACGGGCCCCTCAGTGGGTGGGACAGTAAGGTTTGGGCACCTTGGGGCCAAATTGGCACACCAATGTGCCCCTCTGCGCCAAGGGGAGTTGGGTTACCAAAGGAAAAAAGTGAAAATGGACTGCATTTTAGGGGTGGCTGTGGGGCACCCCAAAACGATGGGGAATTTTCTAATGGGACGGGTTGGTGACCCCCTCCCACTCATAATGGAGTGGGGGCCATGTCATGCAGCCCTCCCTGAGGCCAGATATCTCCTCCTAGGAAGGGACACCTGAGCCCTGGGAGGAGTGCAGGACTGCCCCCCCACTTATCTGCCCCCAGAGAGGGCTACATGAGATGCGCCACCCCTCCAATTGGGGTGGGGGTGGATAGGTGCACCCCACTTCATATTACAAAATTCCCCGGCAATGTAGGGTGCCCCTCAGCAACCCCCCCCCCCCCCCAGGTGCAGCCTGACATTTTCAATTTTTTCTTTGTTTACCAAACTTGCCTTGGCGCAGAGGGGCCTTAAACTAAGAGTGGAGTCTTGTACTGTGTCAGTTGAATGGTTTTACTAAGCCCTTAGTTGGATTTCAGAGAAACTGTCCTAACAGCAATGTATTGTAGTACCTTTCTGCGCTTCACAAAGTTGTGACGTCCAAAATGCTGTTTACATTGAATGGCAGTAGTGAGTGTTCACGCGTCATTTTTTACATCATCGTGTGGGTTCCCTGTTTGATGTCTCTTCTCTTTACTCCTGATGTTATTGTTTTGCTTCTTTGTTTTGCATAATATCACACCTCATTGTGTTATCCTTGGTGATATCCAGCGTGTATGCTTGTTGCTCCTTAACATTTTTCAACCAAACCAACAATAAACCAATATAAGCAATAAGAAAACCTCCAATTCTCCCCCTTTTCTCTCCTGCCCGGTCTCATTCTTTATGCCCAATGCCGGGAAGCTAGGCAACCAATTGGTGAAGAATTCTTCTCTATTGCCTTGTACCTGTGTTTTGGTGATGGGGTGGGTCCGTCGATGCGTCCCTCATTAACCCACCCCCTCATTTTTATATTCAGTTAATTGCGAGGCATTTTATGCTTATCCAGTATTTTCTTATTTCAGTGCCCGCCATTATGCCCATGAACCGCAAGGGTTTTTCACAAGACTTTATTCTTAGTTCAGTTTTTTTAAAGGCGGGTCCTCCAACTAATATTTTCTTGATTTTGGTTTTCTGGAGATGAGCTCCTTCAGGGATAGCGCACTATCCTTCTACCCCTCCCCCAACCCTCCATAAAGTATCTGGGTCATCCCCTATTATCCAGATCTGTTCCTTTGAGATTTTATTGGGGACCTTGACTTCTCTATTTGCCTCTCTATCCCTGTCTCTTCAATTGTAGCCGCTTTTTCATCTGGGATTAAGTGCAATCTAATTGTTTTTTTTTCCTACCTCCGGTTTTGCCTTGCTACATTCAGTAGATCTTTTTCCCAATTCTGGTGCCTGTCTCTGCTGCGTTATGTCCATCTCATGAATTACTGTGTTTTGTATGAATTCTCACAATCCATATCTAATCTTCCACTTTTTTATTTGAGGTCTCATCGCTAAGAACCTTTATCTCACTTCCATAGTTTATTTAAAAAAAGATCTGCTGCAATGTTTATTTTATGCCCTTGCCAGAGATTGGGCTTTCTTTCTTAGCGGTCATCAGAATCTGCCATAGTTGCTGTTGTCTAGCATGCATGCTATTAATGGCCTTGGGGTTTTGTGGTCAGTTGTATTTTTTTGTGTCCCCTTTGTATTTCCAGTCATTGTGTAAAGTTAATTTTCAGTGCAGCTGGTATCCAGTTTTCCAAGATAGTTGTGGGGTCCCCTGCTATTTTTCTCTGGTAGTCTGAACAAAAGGATGTTGTATCTTATGCTACGGTCTTTTGATTCATTGCAGGCTGCTTTCAATTCCTCTACTTGCGAATGAAGGGTGTACACTCTATCTGCTGTTTCCTCAACCTGGGCAAATTGCTTCTCTGTTTTTGTTTATCTGTTGGTAAATCTGCACAATTGAGACTTCATAGGGTTCTATGGTCATTTTTCAACAGTCATTTGTTCGATGGTTTTTTTTTTGTTTTTTGTTTTTGAAAAACCCATTGAAATGTCTTTACCCCTCCAAGCCCCCACACCCTCATTTAACGCTATCCCCTTCCACCCCTTATATAATCTTTCCCACAGCCCCCCATGTTTTTCGATGAGTTTTCAGAAAGAATATTTCATCAAAAAGCCATACTGTTGATATATAAACGTTGCACCCTTCATAGTAAGTATCTGTGTGTCTTTTACTTTCGTGTTCATGCCCATAACAGTGTAATTAAGCTTGATGACTTTATATAGCTGTAGATCCGATTTTGATGTATCTGAGGTTATTTTCACATCCTCCTGAGGTGTGTTAGCCATGTTGGCAAAGGGAATGTGAATGCCTTTGCTCACAGTTGAGTACACTTTCCACCTTATTGTCCCAGCGACGATTGCGTGCGTAGGCTTATTTTCTGGGGGGGTTTTGGGCTGCAGAAGGGTAGAATCAGTTTTGTTGAGCCTTGTTAATGCCTTGTGTCACGGATGTTCGCCCTTCAGATTTCTTTCTTTCCCCTATTGGGGCAATGTTACTGTAATGGCCCCGCTGGGCCCGACTCATCAGGCAGTGACTCCGTAATAAATACACGGCACACAGAGCTTGTATCAATGCGTCTTTCTTTATTCAACTTCAACAGGAACTGCCTATCCCCAAACTCATCCCTCACACGTCACTTCCCCTGGTGCAACTCCTACCTCCCCTGCCCCGGAACCGACGTCAACATGACATCTCCCCCCATTTTAAACAGTCACTTCTCCAGCATGGGGTCTGGCATGGATTCACATGCTCATGAATATTCCCCGTCGTCAGGCTGGGAATCCTCGGTAAAGAAAAAACCAGTATCAGTTTCGTTTCTGATCTGTCTTTCGTAGTAATAACCAATCACTGGTCTCTGCGTCATACTGACCACAGCCAATGACTGCCCTCTACCTAAGCACCGCCTCTGGCAGCCATCTTCAGATTTTTACCGCACGTTCATGTGTTGGGATCCTCGTGCTATTGCTCTCGAGTGTTAGTGCTATTTTTTCGCGCTTTTTCACAAAAACTTCGATTCTTTCGGTCAAAAGAGCCTCAAGCTCCACCGATCCTACATCCGATCAACGGGGACCCGTGTCGGATTCATCTGTGCCCCTCAAGGGTGAAGATTTCGTCGAGCTACACTTCGGAGGACTCCAGAAGCTTCTCAGGCCCGGTCTCGGAGATGGCCCAGGAGAAGGTGTTCAGGGCCTGCCCTGGATGCCAGCTGCAGAACGTCTTCAAGGAGGACGAACACTCTTTCTGCCTTTACTGCCTTCATGGGGACAAGACGCACGTGGAGAAGGACTGTGCGTTTTGCGGCAACATGTCGGAACGGACCATGAAGGACCGCCATCAACGTCTCGCCAGCTGGCTGGAGGGTAAGAGCCCGTCTGGCGAGAAGAAGAAAAAATCTGAGCGGTCTTCTAAGACCTTTGAGGGCGCCCCGGCGACGGGGGCCCAACATAAGGCCAAGCACCGCGAGTCCGCTGGCACCGGGAGCGCCGAACGGTCGGGCTCTACGGGCGCCAGGCAGGGCGCACCCTCCCCGGCACCATCAACCACGAGCCAACGCTCTGGGTCGGGTAAGAGGAAGGCGGAGCACCCGGCGAAGCTCCTGGAGAGGCCCCGGTCGAGCTCTAAGGCAGAGGAGGAGCGTGGCAGTGCCCCCTCCCTCAAGGATAAGGCGGTGAGCGCACCTAAGGTGGTGAAGGCCTTGATCCATTCGACCAAGCCCTCTATCGAAACGGTCGCGGCGGCCCTGGCCCAGCCTGTGGAGGCTGCACCAGTGGTGGCGGCCTCAGGGCCCAGAATCTCCCTGCCTCCTCGGAGGGAGTCTTCTTTCGTGCCCATCGATAGGACCCCCGTGAAACCCTCCGTGGGGAAGAAGAAGGGGGGGCAGGGCGTCGTCGTAGATTCGGCCTCAACCTCAGAAGAGGAGCTGATCGAGGTCTTAAGCCACGGCCTAGGCGTGGAACAAGACCAGCCCGTCGGAATGGGCCCCGACGCAGGTGACGACGACGACATCGTCGAGGATACCGACGGGGCCCCTGCTCGCCCGTCGGATTCCCCTCTGCCAGCGCCGCAAGACAACTCAGCGGCCATTTTGTTGGCTATACAGTCCTTATGCTCCGAGATAAGGACGAGACTACCGTTACCGACGGAGGAACCTCTCCCGTCGGGGGATCCAGAACCGGGACCTTCTGGTGTTCCCCCTACCAAGAAAAGAAGGATCCATCCACCGCCTCCTTTTCAACCGTCGCGCCCCGTCCAGCCCTCCTCCCCGTCCACCCGAGGGGATGATACGGGGACTGACACGGCAGCGACGGGTACGGACGACGAGGCATACGACGAGGATTTTCCGTCGTCGCCTCCCACCAGGGCTTCTCCGCCCGACGAGATTGGATCGTTCCACTCAATGATCGCCAGGGCATCCGAGCTTTTCCAACTCTGCCCTGAGGAGAAGAAAAAGGAAGGCTTCCTTTACCAACGGCGCGAGGCCAAGAGGAAGACGGTCCTCGCAGTGCCTCTGTTGGACGACATTTGGGATGAGGGCCTTTCCCTCCTCAAGAACCCTTCCACGACGCCAGCGAAAAGAGACCGGTACGAGAAAAAGTACCGGGTCCCGGACTCGGCCCCCCTATGCCTCCGGGCGCAGCCTACCCCGGACTCCGTCGTCTCCGCGGCAGCCAGGAAGAAAGCGGGGGGGGGGTGCGGCCTCCACGTCGACTTCCCCGCCGGACGGCGAGGGAAAGAAATTGGATGCCATGGGACGTAGAGTCATCTCGTCGGCGGCGACGACGATTAAAGCGGCCAACGCCTTGGCTATCGTGGCCCGCTACGACAGGGAACTCTGGTACAAGATAGCTCCCCTGCTGGATTTTCTGCCGGACGACAAGAGGGCGGAGGCCCTTGAGATCCTGCAGGAAGGTGAGGTGGCCTCGGACCACGCCATCACCGTGGCGACGGACATCGCCGACACTGGGTTCCGCCAGATGGGCAACGGCGTTTGCCTTCGACGTCGTGGATGGCTCAAGGCTACGGACTTTCGGCAGGACGTCCAGACCAGGGTCCTGGACATGCCCTTCGACGGGAACAACCTGTTTGGGAAGACAGTGGACGATTCCCTTCAGGCCATCAAG
Organism: Ambystoma mexicanum; assembly: GCF_040938575.1. Classification (NCBI taxonomy): domain Eukaryota; kingdom Metazoa; phylum Chordata; class Amphibia; order Caudata; family Ambystomatidae; genus Ambystoma; species Ambystoma mexicanum. Next base: position 553,506,180 of record NC_090930.1, on the reverse strand, counting down.
GCGGATACTGAGACGGCCCGGGCCCTTGGAGTACTGCAGCAACGGCGGACGCCCTTTCGGAGCGGCGGAGGCAAGGGCGCCTCCAAAGGTTCCGGCGGCGGTTTCGCTTCCTACCGTCAAGCGGCCCGCTCGTCGTCGCAAGAGGCCTACAGAGGACGAGGCAAGTCCGGCAGACCCCGCCGTCGTCGCCAAGGAGGCCAAGGCGGCAAGGCCGCGTCCAAGCAGGATTGAACCGGCCGTGGGGTCGGGCCCCCACCGAAGCACCCCGGTGGGAGGCCGGCTGGCGGGCTTCGTCAGCGTGTGGGAGTCCATCTCCACCGACCGTTGGGTGCTGGACGCCCTGGCCCGGGGCCACGCGCTCGAGTTTCAAAGAAGGTGCCCGCGCGTCCCCCCCGTGGCCAGGAAAGAACTTCACGTCCCTCAACTTCTCCTGGAGGTAAAGGCGATGCTCAGAAAGGGCGCCATCGAACTCGTCCCAAAGAGGCTTCGGGGCTCCGGAGTCTACTCGCGTTACTTCCTCGTGAAGAAGAAGACGGGAGGATGGCGCCCCATCCTGGACCTGCGACGCCTGAACAAGTTCATCAAGGCGCAGAAGTTCCGGATGGTCACCCTCCAGCACGTCCTGGGTCAGCTGGAGGAAGGAGACTTCCTATCGTCGTTGGATTTGGAGGATGCCTACTTCCACATTCCCATCCTAAAGGGGCACCGAAAATTCCTCAGATTCGTGGTCCAAGGGCGTCATTACCAGTTCAAAGCCCTTCCCTTCGGACTACGGTCGGCACCCAGGGTTTTCACCAAGTGCCTCGCACCGGTGGCGGCGCAGCTGCGCCGCGAGGGGATTCACGTCTACCCCTACCTGGACGACTGGCTCATCCGCGCCAAGACGAGGGAGCTCGCCGTGGTCCACACGGCAAGGACCGTCCAACTCCTCACGGACCTGGGATTCTCCGTGAACTACGCCAAATCCCACCTGGTGCCCGCGCAAGTCGCACTGTTTCTGGGAGCGAGGCTCGACACAGTGTCCCTTCTGGCCTCCCCGTCGGAGGAGAGGACCAGTACCATCTTGGGCAAGGTGCAACGGATGTTGGTGGCCGACGCGGCCAAGGTGAGGTCCATCAAGTCCCTCCTCGGGATGATGTCTTCCTGCATCTACCTCATTCCCATGTGCAGGCTCCGGATGCGCCCGTTGCAAGAGTTCCTGGATGCGCGCTGGATCCAGACGACGGGCAGCTTCGAGGAAAGGATCAAGCTCGACGAGAGTTTCCGACGAGCGATACGGTGGTGGGGCACCCGCGCGCATCTGACGGCGGGCATGGACTTCCAGACCCCAGCCCACCAGGTGACTGTGACCACGGATGCCTCCCTAGAAGGGTGGGGAGCGCACACCGAAAATCTGCACGCAAGGGGACTCTGGCTCCCGACGGAGAAGTCCCTGCATATCAACGTCCTGGAGCTCCGTGCAGTGTTTTGGGCCCTCAGGTCCTTCCTTCCGTCCCTCAAGGGCAAGGTGGTGAGGATCTTCACCGACAACACCACCACCATGTTTTACATCAGGAAACAGGGCGGAACCAGGTCCCCAGCGCTGTCCAAGGAGGCGCAGGACCTGTGGCATTGGGCCGTCGCCCAAGGGATTCTTCTGGTGCCGTTTCATCTGGCAGGGATAAAAAACACCATCGCCGACTCACTCAGCAGGGAGCTGCGCTCGTGCCACGAGTGGGAACTACGGCAGGATCTGGTGGATCGCCTCTTCCGACGGTGGGGCACACCCCAGATCGACCTGTTCGCGACGGCGACGAACACCAAGTGCCGGAGGTTCGCCAGCAGGTTTCCCCAGACGAGGAGCATGGGCGATGCTTTCTCGTTCCCCTGGGAGGGCCTGTTCCTCTACGCGTTCCCTCCCTTGCCTCTGCTAATCCGGCTCGTCAACCAGCTCAAGAGGTCACGGTGCAGGATGATCCTCGTCGCACCTGCGTGGCCGAGGCAGATATGGTTCCCGGACCTTCTGGACTTGTCGGCGTCCCCGCCAATCAAGCTGCCGGCGGACGCGGATCTACTCTCCAGGGAAGGAGGCGCCATCCTCCACCACGACCCGAAGTCGCTGAACTTGCAGGCCTGGCTCCTGCAGCGCTAGAGTTTGGAGGATACGACATACCGGCCGATTGCAGAGAGGTTCTTGCAAAGGCCAGGGCGTCCTCGACTCTTAAATGCTACGGACACAAATGGAAGAGGTTCTCTGTCTGGTGCCACGCACAGAAGATTAACCCTCTACGGATTACGGCTCCCCAAGTGCTGCCGTACCTGCTGACACTGGCCAAAGCTGGTCTGGCACACGCGTCCATCAAGATTCATCTTGCTGCGATCTCCCGATACACCAGAACCACGGGCCGGACGTCCTTGTGGTCTCATCGTCTGGTGAAAGAGTTCATGAAGGGACTGTTCAGATCGTTCCCGCCGGTGAAGGCTCCGGCCCCGGCGTGGGAGCTCAACGTGGTGCTGACCAAGCTCATGGGACCTCCGTTCGAGCCTCTGCACTCGGCCCCGTTGAAGTTTCTATCGTGGAAAACAGCTTTTCTCGTGGCCATCACCTCCGCACGACGAGTGGGAGAGATCCAGGCCCTTTCCTGCAAGGCCCCGTACTTGACTTTCCACGACACGAGGGTAGTGCTCAGGACGCACCCCTCCTTCATGCCCAAGGTACCGTCGGACTTTCATCTCAACGAACCCTTGGTGTTACCTGTGTTCTTCCCGTCGCCTTCGTCGCCGGCTGAGAGGACTTTGCACTCGCTGGATGTAGCTAGAGCGCTGAAGTTCTACGTGGACCGCACGAAAGGTTTTCGGAAGACGTCACAACTCTTTGTGAACTTTGGACCTGTCAATCAGGGGAAGGCTCTCTCGAAGGCTTCCATCTCCAGATGGCTCTCCGGCTGTATCATGTACTGTCACCGGTTGGCAAACCGACCGCTGCCTGGCCGTCCGAGAGCCCATTCCACCAGAGCGATCGCAGCTACCACGGCGTTCCTATCTGGTGTGCCCCTGCTGGACATATGCAGGGCTGCTACGTGGAGGTCGACGCACACCTTCACGAAATTCTACTGCGTCGACCGGGATTCCAGGGAGGAGTCCAGGGTCGGCCAAGCAGTGCTGCGCAACCTGTTCGCCTGAGGTGAGCCTGGTGAGGAGGTAAGATGCTTAATGTTGAGTTGATGTGATGCTTAATGTTGAGCCTTTGCCACCTCCCGTGGTTGTGCATGTGTGTACTGCTATGTATTCTTTATTCATGAGCATGTGAATCCATGCCAGACCCCATGCTGGAGAAGGAACAAGTTACTTACCTGTAACTGTTGTTCTCCAGCATGGGTCTGGCATGGATTCACATGCGAACCCTCCCGCCTACCCCTCTGCGGCTCTTCACTTGGTCATACTGCCACTTCACGTGCTTCCAAATCTGAAGATGGCTGCCAGAGGCGGTGCTTAGGTAGAGGGCAGTCATTGGCTGTGGTCAGTATGACGCAGAGACCAGTGATTGGTTATTACTACGAAAGACAGATCAGAAACGAAACTGATACTGGTTTTTTCTTTACCGAGGATTCCCAGCCTGACGACGGGGAATATTCATGAGCATGTGAATCCATGCCAGACCCATGCTGGAGAACAACAGTTACAGGTAAGTAACTTGTTCCTTAGTACTCATAACAAACTGATGTACAACATGAATAACTATGCCATTTCCACTGAGGCGGCGAGGTTTGTTTTGAGCTCTCTGTGGTCGTGAGCCACTCTGTTCAGGCGAACTGATCCTGACCAGGTTGTCTGCCGGGTCATCCAGGTCAGACACACCAGTGTCTTCTTGATCGCACTGATAAGGATCGTTCAACACATAGTCACTAAGGACAACCACTCTTCCACTTAGCTGTCACGGTTCTAGCGAGGGACTTCTCCTAAAGTGAGATGAGTTGCGAGTGGTAGATCCTCCGGATCCTTGGGCAGTGACCATGGATCCCTTCTTGGCAGGGACAAGCAAAGGCTCTTCGTGAAAAAAGGAGGTGTGTTTGTGTCTGTGGCTGTTTCACGGCCATTATGTCTCCGACTTCCATCTGAGGTTGTTGAGCCCCTCGACGTCCATCTGCATAGGTTTTCATGCGTTCCGTTGCCGCCTCATCGCGCTCTCACTTCTCAATCTGCATCCGGTCGACTGTCCGCTGGTTTTGTTTGGGGTATCCTTGTCTTAATGTCCCTTCTGAACATGACTTCGGCTGGGGTTTTTTCCTGTGGTGCTATGCGGGATACTCGATACAGTACTTGCTCATATGGTTGTTCTGTGAGCTTGGCAATCTCTAGCACTCTCTTTAAGTTGGCCATGAACCTCTCGATCATGCCATTCGCTTGAGGCCAGATGGGAGTGATCTTCCTATGGTGGAACCCCATGTATTCTACAAACTGTGTGAAGTGGGGTCCATTGAATGGGGGTCCATTGTCTGTCTTTAGCGCCATGGGAATCCCATATGCAGTAAATATTGCAATCTAATACCGGTATTACATGGTGGGCTGCCGTCGAGGAGACTAGCTGTGCTTCTGGGTATCTGGAGTATTCGTCCATGATGACTAGCATGTATTTTCCCCCTTCAATGGGTCCAAAGAAGTCAGCCGCCATGGCTTCCCATACCCCTTCTGGAAGTGCCAACATGTTTAGTGGTTCTGGGTGTTTGTTCGGAGTGATGAGGCTGCATATGGGACAGGATCTTAATGCTTCTTCCACCATGGAGTCGAGTTGCGCAAACCAAACCTTCTGGCGCAGCATGCGTTTGGTTAATACCACACCTCGATGGTTCTCGTGTGCCAGTTCAATGACCCTTTTTTTCCCGCAATGAGGTGGGAATTACTAATTTACAGTCTTTTAGCAGTAGGTGGTCATCTGATAGTGCCAGTTCCTCTTTGACAAGTAGCCTACTTCTGATCGTATGTCCTCACCGGCCGCCCTTCCTCTCTTTGGCTCTCCTCCAGAGGCCTGAACTTAGTCCTTCACAGATGATTTGACAGGCCTTGTCCTTTTCCACTTCATGGGCTATCTGCTCGGTATTCATCCCTTCCAGCGCAACTTGGTGAGTAAGATATCAAAGGTATCTATCCGCCACTTAAGGTTTTGGGACACACTCTGTTCTTGGTCATCTGGAGAGGAAATCGGCAGGTTTCTCGCCCTTTCCGGGCTGATGTATGATCTCAAACGAGTAGTCTTGTAGTCTTAACCCCCCACCTTACAATGCGGGGTGGCATTTTTGCTTGGGGATTGCCTACAGAAACCGCATGGCTTGGTGGTCGGTCACAACCCAAAATGGTTTGCCGTACAGGAATAGGGGGAAGTGTTTGCACGCCCACACCACTTTTAGGCCCTCCTTTTCAGCCTGAGAGTATGCTTGCTCAGCGGCGGAGAGGCTTCTGCTGGAATACGCGACTGTGGGTCTGAGATATGTCGTTTAGGTCCACTTGAGCCAGGATGGCTCCAAGGCCCACTGGGCTTGCGTCCACCGTTAGCTCAGTCCTGCTATTTGGGTCATATGACATGTTTTCAGCTTTTGCGACTCGCTCACGGATGATTTCGAACGCCTTTTGACATTTGTTGGTTCAATTAAACGTTGCATCCTGCCTGGTTAGCACTCAACGGTTCACTCACTGTGGCAAAGTCATTAATATAACATGTGCAGTAGCTGGCGAGGCCCAGAAAAGACCTTAACTCTGACACATTGGCAGGAGGGGTCGTCTGATTTAGCGCTGCAACCGTCTCTGGGTTGGGTGTCATGCCGCCTTCCGAGAAGATGTTGCCAAAGAACCGCAATGTGCTTTTTCTGAATTTGCATTTGTCGCGATTTAGCGTGAGGTTAGCACCTTCCAATGCTTTGCACACCTTTGAGAGGGCTTTGTTGTGCTTGTGCACATCCGTTCCGAACACCAGGATATCATCGCTATAATTGAGGCAGTTTGGAATGTTTTTATCATGTTATGTACCTCCGCTTGAAATATTTTAGCTGCAGATGACATGCCAAAGCTTAGCTTTTTGTAGCGAAATAGCCGCAGGTGCGTGACAAATGTCATGGTGTTTCTGCTTTCAGGGCACAGGGCGAGCTGATGGTATCTTTTCTTTAAGTCTAATTTGGAGAACACCTTGGCCCCATTCAGCAGGTGGATCATGTCTGTTATGCGTGGGGCCATGTGCCTCTCTTAGTATGGCCTGGTTGGGTCGCCTCATGTTGACGCATAACCGGATGGCCTCAGACCCCTTTTTGGGGATGGGTACTATTGGTGAAGCCCAGGTTGTGGGGCCCGTGGCGGTCTCTATTATATCTTGCTCCAGCAGCTTATGTAGCTCATCTTCCACATTTTTTTTAATGTTGATTGGGATGCCTCGGTAGTGTTGGGCAATGGGGCGTATGGAGTCATCTATGTCTAGTTTCACCTGTCTATTTTTCAGTCTTCCAATTCCCTTGAATAGCCTGGGAGATAGGTTGTTGATCATCTCCACCGGGTAGATCTGTTTGTGTACCATGATGTTATGAAGATGAGAACACAACCACTTTCTGTTTCTGTGGCCAGTACGTGTATGGGTATCCTTTTTTCATGACCTTTATAGCGGCACAAACCTTCAAATTGTCCTAGGCACCTGAGTGCCGTCTTAGCTCCATATGCATAAATGTCAACTGGTAGTGGACTTAACTTGGGTCTTTTATGGAGTTCGGTGTAGATTCTTTCACTCACCACATTCACTGTGGCTCTAGTGTCAATGAGGAACTCCGTTGGTTGTTCGTTCAATTTAATAATGAGGGTCGGGCTGTGTTCCGTGGCTTTTGGATTGCCCAGTGCATATACGTATGCCTTTTCCTTTTGGTCGCCCTCTGATGAGCTGAGGTCTGATTCCGATGGAGGCTGCTCCACTAGGTATCGCACATGACGCCTGGATCTGCGTTCGGGTCTCACGCGCGTGACATATCTTCTGCAATCTCCTGTCTCTTCTCTCCCTCTCTTGCCTGAATCTCTGTCTCTTTGGTTCGGGTTTATCTGGCTTTGCGGGCGCTGTGAGGCGGAGCTGGACTGAGTTGGAGCCGGTGGTGTGGACCTCCTTTTCTTTCTCACCGGAACTTCTCTGACTCTGTCGTTTCCTTTTTCGTGGGAGAGCCGGCACACTGATCTGAAGTGGCCCTCCTCTCCACATGCAACACAGCGTTGGCCAGTGGCAGGGCACGTGCCGTCGTGAGGATATTCAAATCCACATTTGTAGCAGAATGGTTCCTCAATTCTTCTCTCTTGCTGGATTCGATGCACAGTATAAACTGGCGTGGAGGTGTTGAAGCTCTCCACTTGGGAGTCAACAGCCCTCTCCGCCCTAGCCAGTGCCAGAATTTCGTCCATGGTGCGAGACTTTTGTAATAGTTTTCTTCTGAAGGTTTGTGACTTGCATTCCGCGGTAATCTGCAATCTCAGGGCTTCCGTGTTGGAATAATTGGCAGTCAGTGTTTTAATTTCGTTAGTAGTTTCATGACATATGCGTCCATAGTTTCTCCCTTGGTCTGCTTGGTGCTATGGAATAGGTGGCGCTCATAGTCCACATTTGTGTGCAGGGTGAAATATGGCGCCAAAGCATTCTTTAAGTCTTGAATGGAGTCAATTGAGTCGGTGGGCATCTCGTCGATGTCGCGGGTGGCTGGGCCCATCGCCAGCTTGAGTAGGCACTTTTGTCTTTCATATGCGATGGGCCCTGTGGCCCCCATGTACAATTCAAAGTCCCTAAGCCGCCGGGCCCACCTGGGACCCATGTTGCTTGTGTCTGTCACGTCAAAAGCACCTGGCATTTGAGCCTCCAGGGGGTCCGTCTGTCTGTTCTGTGCCTGCGGTCCCTGTGCTGGTGGCCCCTGAATCGGCACCTGCGGGGCTTGGCCTCCATCTTGGTCTGACATTTTGCCTCCCTGCACCCACCACTAGCCTTAGAGAATCTTGACTGGCTCTCATGGCCGCCATTTGGGGCACGTTGTGTGGATGGCCCCCATTTGGGGCACGAGCACCATTGTTTCCCTTGTCAACCCTCTCACCTCGATGGACGTGGTCAAGAGCCCTGGGTGTGCATCCTTGATCACCGTCACGGCCCAGGACCTGTTTCCGCCTGGCCCGGGTTTATAAATGTCCATTGGGATGTTATGCAAACGGTCCACGGCACCACCGTGACCCGGGACGTGTTCTCGTTTCACAGAGCCTTGGAAAATGAGGGACCGGTGCCCGCGCTCCTGCGCTGGGAGACACGGCCCTTAGTGTCTCGCGTTGTGTGTCCGTGCGCGGCACCTCCATGCAGCCGCCCGACTCACTGCTGCTCCCTCAGTGGGTCACACCCCTCTGCAACCGCCTCATCGCCAGTGTAATGGCCCCACTGCGCCCGACTCATCAGGCAGTGACGCTGTAATAAATACGCAGCACACAGAGCTCATATCAATGCTTCTTTCTTTATTCATCTTCAACAGAACTGCCTGTCCCCAAACCCAGCCTTCCCATGTCACTGCCCCTGTCCCGGAACCGACGTCAACATGACTGTTACATCCACAGACGTCACTTCTATTAGGTTATTACATGTTTATTTTAATATGCTACCTGCCAAGTTCATTTACCAGAGATTGTTACTCGACAATCTGGGTGTATGTTTTTTTTTATCGTCTCTCACTTTTTCTTTTCTGCAAGCAGCATCAGCTGCTGTTTAAGTGGCCTGATTCATGCTGCGTTGATGACCTTCCTTATTGATGGTACACACACCTAAAATAGGCTCTATTGGGCCCACATTTCCTCTTTTAGATTAGCTTGCAGCATTCAAATTGTTGTATGGCTACTCGGGCCTTTCCCTTACCATCTTTTCTTTCCATCAACCCCACGCTCCCAATATAGTGGGGAGACCCGGATCTAGGCGGCCATCTTGCGGGCTGCTTGACACCCCCTCCCATCAGTACCTTTATAAATTGAAGTGGCCCAATCTTCCTAGATAGAATTGTAAGCAGTAGATGTTGAAATGTCTTACCAGGGAAAGGATCATAGAATGGATTTGTTGTTTTGAAAATCTTCTCTTATTACGGGAGTGAAATAATTTTGTAAAGAGCCATCGCACTGAGAAATGTCAATGATAGCGTATGTCATAGGTTTACTGCAGAGGGAACACATTTTATCTTGTGTGTTAATTTAGTGTTTCGCAACAGCTTATCTTTTAAAATACTATGCACCCCCGAAATATTTAAACAACCATTCCACTCTCTCACCAGGCCACATCATCCCTTTACAGTAAATTGATCGGATTTGTCCCAATTCTCTTTTAAACCTGCATGATGAACAAATGCATCACTCATGTCCCTCACTCTTTGCCCTGAAGGCTGTGGGTCCCCTAATACAGCAGGTAATCATTGGTGTTAGGAAACATTTCTCTTTTGGCTTCACTTCTCCTGCAATTTACTCATTTGTTATGGGGAAATTGATCAGTCCTTCAGACTATCAGTGCTGGGAAACGGTTTCCCTTTTTATCTTTTACATTTTTGTAACTTTTTAAGATTGCACACAGCATCTTACAATGGAGTGCTTTGGGGATATGCGTGGATCACCCTAGCATTTTACACTTGGGGATGTTTGGTTACTTTTACAAGTGCCTAAAGACAAGCTGGTGGCAGCAGATATATTTTTTCTATTTTTTGCATTATTTTAGTGTGCACATTCACCTTTATCGCGTCTGGCTGCTAAACTTTGCTAGTGCCCTAAAATGGCCACGCTACAAGATGCGTGCTTGTTCTTTGGACATATTGTAGTTTGGCCTACTTCCTGCCTTGCCATGTCAGGAAATCCCATGGTCATGCACTTGCCCGGGAAAGCTTCTGCTTTCATGGGCTAGTGCTGCCTTTGTGTCTTCTATGTGGCCCAGGAAGGAGGTGGGACTGTCTGGTCCCATTCTACATCCATGGAGCCAGAGAGTATAGGTGTATTGCATGAGTGAAACCAATAGTTGTCCCTGATTGCACAACTACTGGCTGTTTGAATAGTTCAGAAGCTTACCATTGGTGGGCTTGGAGTTTTCCATGCTGGATTGCGGATAAGAAGAGGACTCCTGCAGTCATTTCTTCAGATCAGTTGTAGATGAACAGCCGACTGAAGTTCCGAAGAAGACTCCTGAAGAGGTCTGGCATCCCACCCTGTGTCTGGCCCGGTGAAGCCATTTTGGACTACCTGATTTCCGAAGACCCTGAGCGGTGCTTCAGCCCTTGGTTTAGTGGGACCGACTAGTCTCAAAGACTTCTCGACGATCCAGCTGTCCTGAGCCTGTGGAAGTATACCTGGAACACAGGGTGGATAGACCAGCTCTCTCGTGGGCTACCTTACCAGAAGCGTTGCCATTCAATGGTTGCACCCAGAACTTTGGTGGTCGCCAGCTTGTGGTACAATTATTAATTTCAGCGTCCCAGCATCAAGGGATCCTGTCCTAGAGAATCGTCTGCGACTGGAAGGACGCCTACCGTCGTCTGTGCTCGTTGGCCATTGCTGGAACTCACGTAGCCCTGTCTTGTGAAGTGTCCCGAAGAGGCCTGCATTATTGGATCTTGCATTTCCTGCTCGCCAAGGGTTGCATTTTGCATCTGGACCTGACTGGAAAAATCGTTGCCGCTGCAGCTCCTGGGCACCTCTCAGCAGAACAGACGGCAGGAAATCCAACCTCCAGCAACCCTCAGTCGACGCATCAAGTCATCTGGGAAAATCGGAGTCATGGAGGCTTCGGGTAAGTAAACACAAAGCATTTGTCTCCCCCTGTCCTCCAAAGGGTAACATTGGGAACCAGTCCCTTTGTCCCCCAATTTACTCACCAAGTAACCTTGTTGAATATCCTCTTTGAACTGTCACCATTACAAGCAAATTAGAATTTACCTACAGAGACTACATAACATTGTGGCTCCTGTGACCTTTGGGCACGAGGCCCCATTCTTGTTAGGGATTGGACTGCTGAAGTTGGGGAAATTCACTTGTGACTTGGGTCCATCTCTACTGCATTCATTTAATTAGCTTTTGGATTGAATAAATCATTTGCATGTCTTGTATCAACCTATGGTGAATATATGCATTATTGAGTATTGTGTGATAATATCTCCTGCTCATTTCATTGTTTTAGTGTGTGCAAAGGCCTAAAATAAATATTTTGTATTTTTATACATTTTGTGTCTAAATTGAATAGTGTGCTTCACTCTGTGGACTCATTGTGGACCCTTGACCCCAACCACCCTCTCCTGTGTATAAACTTGACTGCTCTCCACGTTTACCTTTATTGGGTTTTGGCTAACTTCTGAGTTCCTGTTGGGGAGAATTCTCTGTAAGGCTAATTTCCCAAACCTAGTGAGTCCCCCAGCAGCTTTGCTGGATTTTTGGGGTTTATTTTTTTCTCTCCTGCTAAGAGTGAGATTCTTTTGCTCCCACTCTTAGACATGATTTGAGGTGTTCCTTTAACTTTCCATGTGTTTTATGGGCTATGGGGTCCTTTACTCCATAGGGTTTCATGTGTTTTTACTATGTGTGTTACACAGCACCCTCCGTGCAGTGACACAGGGGTGTCATAGTGACACCACACCATAGACTCCATACCCTGGGACTGACTACTGTCTCCCAGGGCATGTAAAGTCACCATTGGCTTTACTAGTCACAAATTATTAACAGAAACCAGTACAAACCATCATATTGTGGACGTACTGGTCGGGGCAATTCGTTTGCCCTGGGGTCTGTTAGTCGAGGGGGCACGTCTCCGTCCCCCCTGATCGAGTTTTGGCTGGTGGCAGTGGATACTACTTTTTATATTCGACCGCGAATATATCCCTATGGGATTTTCCCATTGTTCGAGGCTACCAACTTTAATTATTTAATTCTCATAGCCTTGAACATACCGCCTGTTTATTTATTTAATATTAATTCGCCGGTTGGTATTTTTTGCCAGGACTCTATTCTAAAATGGCGTTTGTGTTCTCTTCTGTGACTCCAACCCAAGTCGAGCCCTTTGTTCCACTTTTTGGCGGGCTTCTCCACAGAAGCCTCCAAAAGTGGTGCCACTCTGTCTGGGTACCACAGAGGGTGGGGGAGGGGGTTTAGGCACCCTGGACTGAGTTACCTTGGTAACTCAAGTCGCTCCCTTGTGTGATTGGCCCAACCACTTAGCATGTTTGATTGACAGCTAGGCTGAGTGAATGGGGGTGTGCTGCATAAAAGCAGGGCTTTGGGGACTGGAACTTCAGAAGTCGCCACAGGACCTGAGAATCTGACGAGGGAGAAGCTGAGCCGACCTACCACGACGATACCACTGGTGGAGCCCTGCGGAACCGACTCACCACTTCCCGACGACAGAGAAGATCTCCCGGCTGGAGAGGCTTCTTCCCCTGACTAGTGGGCACAACCAGTTTACCTTCTTCTCTTTGCACCCCAGACCGGCTTGTGGTCAAATTGCCCGTGCAACCGGTTAGCCACTTACCACTGGACCGTGAATCAAAGGACCGCTCCTTTTACCTGAGAAACTCTGCGGCCGGTTTCTTCCCTGGCAGTGCAACGGACTCCTGTCTTCCTCCCCGACGAGATCCTCTCTTCCCCCGGGCGAAGCACCGACTTGCATCCGCTGCCAGGAACAGCTGCCCCCGCTGGAGTATTCTCACCACTTTAAGGTACCGTGTCCGCCAGGCCTCCCTTTCTAAAGATTGCTACAAGTTAATAATAATCCCTTAACCTTCTGGACTGGGCTGGCCGCCTTGACCTTCTAACTGGTCCCTTTCTTTACTCCAACTCCTTTTTGAACCGTTTCAAGACTTTTGTGCACTGCAACCGTGTGACCTTGGACACATTTCGTTTGATCCTCTTAAAGTGGATCCAGCCTATTGAACTCTAACTTCACGGTTTTACTTTGCCTTCCTCTCTTGTTGTGTTCTTGTAAAAGTGTTAGGACCTGTTTCAATTTATTCTCTGCTTTTCTCTCCCTTTTAAAACGAATTAATAGAGTGCCATCTGCATTAAGGGCTCACCGCTATCTGAAAATAAGTGGGGCTTTACTTAAGACTTGTCTAAAATTCTTCTAAGGGAGTGTATATCTTTTAGTGACCGTGTTTTTGAATTGCTTACTATTAGTGCCTGTGTGTTTTTCTAGATGTGGTTTTAAATAATTATATCTCTTTTACACCAAGCCCTGGTCAGTGTTTACTTGTTCTACTATGTTCTTTTGACCTATTGTGAATACTCTGTATACTGCCTAACTCTTCTTGAGGGAAGTCTGACTGCTCAGCCACAGCTACCAAGTGAATCTGTGTGGTACAGACTGCTACCAAGTGGGTTTACTGCAAAACACCTGTAGTCTTCGATCTTTTGCAGTGGTCCCAGAGGGAACTGCACAGGTTTCTGCCTAACAGTTCCCTGTTCACTAGAACTAGGGTGGCCTCCTAAAATCTGT